>NC_079296.1:34391756-34694786 GCF_023638135.1 Falco biarmicus
GCCACTGAGATCATTACATGGAAGGAACCTGGAGACAACCACCATGAGAAACCAGAACCACCATGGCTGTGATCCATTAGAGACTTTTTAAAATACCAAGCTGTATTCCCTTAAGAGTGTGAGACACTTTCCAGAAAGCACTTTCATGGTTGTGACTGGCCCAAAATATCCCGTTCCCACTATGCATTTTCCCACCATGTAAGCTGAAATTTGTGTCTAAGATTGGTGCTATTCTCCTGTTGCTAAAAACTCAGAATTTTTTTTCAATCTCTTTTCCATTTTGATGACTGTGCAAGTTTTCCAGCTATATAACCAGGTTCTGGAAGGTTTCAACCAGGGGTGGGGGGATGCTGAGTGATCACCCTGTGACATCACTCTGCCAGTAGCAAGCACCATGACAGACACACACATCACACATCACAACCGCACTGTCCTTTCCCCCCAAACCATTTCAGGCAAATCTTGGTTGTAAGAACTGCCTAGTCTTAAGGTATATGTATTTTAAGCATCCTAACAGGTCCCTGATAGATCTGCAGGGCTTTCTTTACAGTCTGCTCACAGTAAGGAGAAGCAAAGGAGGGAAAAGAAGTTTCTAATTTTCTCCTGACATTCCTTGTTCTGCCTCACAGTGGTACACCGCCCTTCTACAGCCACAGGGTCGGTCATTTGAATCTTGCTTATTCTGAAAACAGCAGATGCTATACTAAACCACAAAACTATCAGTGCCTGCTTGAAGGAGTGTACAAATTAAATCAATGTCAGGAGCAATGATTATCACCTTGATCAGTCGGCCAGTGAGTAGTTCTGCCACCCAGGGGAAAATGCTCATGCCTTGCATCAGCTTCACAGATTTCAGTGGTTAAAGAGCTGTAAATTATATCCCAAGACCCAGAGATGTTATTCTACTTACTGTATCCACCAAAGCCACGCTAATACTTCTCTTCCCAAATAAAAAGTAGAAGTGACCTTTTTTTACTTGAACAGTCTGTACTGTTATTGCTGTTGGTTCTGGCATCCACTGCCTGCTCACAGTCTAAAGTCTGTATTAATTTACATTATCGCATCCCCGGAAAATAAAAAAGAACTACCCCCAGAAATTTTCTGCATCTGTGAAAGGTTTCACGAAGCCCTCTGCCAACAGTATTCAAGATTTTGTAAGTAACACAAGTTTAGCTAAAATTGAGATTTTAGATAAACCCACCCATTGCTGAAGAAGTTCTGAGTGTTTGGACAGCACAAAGGAGACAGTATTGACAGGTCTTGCCTTTGATAAGCAGCCACAGCACTACTGACCACTAGACTAGTGTTAGGCCTGACAATCCTTCTCAGAGCTACAGCTAAAGCTGGTATAGCTATGAGTCTCTAGAAAAAGAAACAATTGGTTTTGCCCTCAGAAAAATCAAGAGTAGCTGGGAGAAAATGTTTCTCTAAAAAGCATATGACCTTATCAAAGGATTTAGTAAGAACCAAACTGACAGATATTGCAATAAAAATGCTGTAGTGAAATAATAACAGTATCTTAAACAGGATTAAAATAGAACATTTTACTAGTTATTTCAAAGAATAGATTTTTTTTTTTTCTTTCATCATTCTTATCTATATGTTCAGACTCTAGCTAAACTTCAAACAGCTATTTTTTGTTAGGTACCAAGTGCAAATATGCCAAGATAAAAGAGTTAGGAAAGAGAAATACCCGGATTTTTTGTTTGTTTTGGTGGTTTTTTTTTTTTTTTCCTTGCATGGTAGGCTACATTGCATTTCTCATGCCTAAAAAACAAGCACCATCTCTCAAAATATTTGGTCAGAAACCTCAGTTTGAAAAGGAGGTATTTGACAGAAATGTCACATTTACATTGGCATAACATGCGAACAGCTTCTAAAGACAGTAAGAGGAATCCTGTGGGGGAGAACCTGTGCAAAGCGAAAACGAACACAATCGCAGCAGCAGAAGTCCATTTACTGCCAGAGCAGAACCAACAGCCATTGTCATCCAGATCTTGTGGTGAAACTTCAACTACAGCAACAGGGAAAGAATGATGATGCCAATCATCTCCTTACTAATTGCACGCATTTATCTGTTGATTCTTCCTATCTTTTGAGAGGTATCCTTATTGTTCTCACACATAGTTTGATCTTATCCTGCAAAAAAAGTTTGCATAATACAACAGGACACTTCCTCATGTGAGTATGTATCTTCTTTTTTTCTTTCCTATAACACATTGGAGTAAAAGACTTTGTTCTGTATTGCTAATGTCTTTTAGGTATTGGTGACTGTGAACAGTTGCATTTCTCAGCTCCCTATTCAAGTTGTAACACAAGACAGTCACTACTTTGAGGTAGAAATAGAAATTATAAGCACGTGCCAAAATGCATGTTGTGTATTTTACAAGTAATGCTTACTTAGAAGTTTTGGAAACAATTCTCTGTGTGTGTTCCAACACTCTTTGCCCCTCACAGATCTGTTTATGCATATTAGCCTTGTAAAATATTCACCTTTTATCCTCTTCACCATGATCCATTTGTCTTTCCAGCAGGTTTATGTTCAATACTATTGGAGTGGAATGGTGATTGTACCATTTAACCCAACAGCTAGCTGGGCTTGAAAATGTATCCATCCCCTTCCTATTAATTACTCTTTAATGCCTATTTCTATCACACAGACTCGTGACTCATCCTGGTTTATTTTGGAGGAATATAGCCATAGGATGACAATTATTGATGGAACATAAAAACTGGAGCTAAAGACTGTATAAAGAAAAAAACCCAGAACTGATGCAGGAAGAGATGAAAAGATGAAAAACAGAGTAGAGAAGAAAATTGGAATGAGCTAATTTACAAAAGAAAATGAACAAACCACGGCCAGGTACCTCTGAATAAGATTAATTGCTACACATTTCCTTCCTCTCTGCAATTCTTATCTGACTTAATCTTCTATTCCACTTTTCTGTGTAACAGTGCTATACACTTATAAACTCCAACTCCACTCTTACCTAAGTTTGCTAGCTAGGTGTTGAGCGAGATCCTCTGTTTGCATAAACTGGTATATCACTATTGACTTTGGCATTGTTACTCAAATTTAAGCCAGCCGAGGATTTGCTCCATTGACTTTCATGGATTTATTTTTAATTTATTACTCTGAGTTCAGAATCAAGAGCTCTGGATATAAATCTTGAACATAAATAGACAATTTCCAAATCTAAACAGTATAGCCACAAGTACCATACAGAAAAACAAGCTAGGCATGTATAGAACTGTCTGAAAAGTTAGCCAAATGTTGCTGTGCATTTATTAGTGGTTTACTGTTTATTAAACAATAAATCAAGATCCAAAAAACCTAATTAATTTAAATGAAGTATTGTTTAGTGAAATGGGAGCCTGTCAAAATACTTGTTGGGGAGGACAATTAATTGGTACAAATGTGAGTGCAAATTCTGGTTTTAAACTTTAAAGCGTGTCGTTTGTAGTATACAACATATGTGCACAATACAAATTTCATACATTTTCCTCAGTGACAATAAAAAGCGCAGTTTATTATAAACTGAAGTAAAAATAAAAATAAAATAAAAAAAAAGTCACAGTTTTGTCATTGGTATGTGAAGGTTGTTCCAAGGGCCCATCCAGAGCTCCTCTTCATCTGACTGTGTGTGTTCACTGTGTGACTCCAAGGGCTCCTTGACATCCTCGTTATCCACAACTGATTCTTGCTCTTCTGTGCTTTTCATTTTGGAGGCCCCTGGCTTTGTTACTATATTTTCAGCCCCTATAGTAGAGGAAGCAAATGAGACACTGCAGGGTCTTGTGTTCATTTTATCACTAGAAGATGGTCCCTTTGACAATGTGTTCAGTGGGACATTCTCCTCGTGTGTCACTGCAAGCTTGTCCAGTTTCTTGAATTGTTTCCCTAGCCTCACTGGAGATGTGACCTTTAAATTATTACCAAGGCAAACGCGACGGGTTCTGACAACAGAGCCATTCTGTGCAATGTAGATGTTACCGTTGATGTTGTTTTGAATATTTGGGTTATTAAGACGACTCCTCTGGCTGGAATCAGGAGCACTGTCTTCTCCAGTAGAGCTGGTCTCATACTCTGGGTCAACTATCAACTTGATCCTTTTCTTTCTGGCCCACTGTTTGACAATAAATAGAAATGTTGTTAAACCTCAGGACTATTTCTTACATTTTCCTGCCCTTTTCCTATCTTTTGTTTATCTTGTCTTTTATCTAGAAACTCATAGGAATTTTTATTAATTTAGTCTTTTGTACCCTTCCTCTTAGGTTGTACATAGATATTTCTTAACTGTTCTGATTACAATCAATGATCTGTGTGCCCCAATCCTGTATACCTAATGCTTGAACATGCAAATGATTCTTTGCACTAAAAAGTTACGAGATGGATAAAATCATTTCAGTTCATGAACTGCATAATGCGATTCAGAGTATATAAAAAGTGTAATTTTTTTCTTCAGGTCTGGGAAGTAGTGAAAAATTTCAGGTTTGTTTCTTGTTTTGTTTGCATTTTTTTTCCTCTCTAGAGATGCATTCAGCTGTGCTCCTGCTAAGTCGAAGTGCACCTTCTTTAGAGAACCCCAAGAATGGAGACATTACCTTCTGAAAGAAAACTTAAGAAAATTGCCATATTGGTAAGCCAGCCATATTTTGAGAAAGCAATGTCTCAGTCTGTCTTACAAGGAGAGGTGAAAACCAACTAGATTAATAACCCCTTTAACAGAAACTTGAAGGCACTGATGATGAAGACATTGTGTAAGTAATACTTCTAAGAAACTACTGTACTAATCAGTAAATGCTTGGCAGGCCTTTGAAGTTTTCTTCCAGAGTATTACTGCACTGTAAATTCAGTGCAGAAATGGCACTGAGCAGGACTGTTACATATGCACAACACATCAAGCAGAGAAAGATATCAGGACCTACACAAGGGAAACTCTCAGGCACGATGTTGGCAAAACGGGCTGACTGAAAAAAGAAAAGCTTGATACAAGGCTTTATGCCAGTTCCAATCTAGTGGAATCAATGGAGATGCTTTGCTATTAGATGGAAAATGGTGGAGAAATGAGACTTTAGATTTTATATAATTTATATATATATTTAAAGAGTTAATACAATTTGCTGTGACTTTGTACTAATAGTGATTACACAACCCCCCTTACTTATTTTAATTGATAACTGATCTTTTTAAAATAAATGCCTCCTTGCAGCACTCTAAAGCTACTATCATTCTTGAAATAATGATGAAAACAGTTATTTCACTAAGGCAGCAGACACCATCACAGTTAACTCCCACTGCAATCCACACACATGCACATAAGAAAAGCCAATTTTTAAAGAAAGAAAATCATGCAAGGTACAAACAGATGGTGATTACTCTTAAGCGTGTTATGTAGATGCCTATTCTTTTGTTCTTGGTAAAGACATAGTTTTCTTCACACTAATGTATTCAGGTGGATGAAAAGACTGACTAGTTTAAATGGCATTTATGTTAAAACACCGTGTGCAGCTACAACTTTGTGCTATATGGAAATACACAAAAATAGGTAAGTGGTCATAAGTGTAGTTCACATTTCAACTGGAATTAAAGACAGTAGTTGAGAAGTTAGTATCATGCTTTCTAGCTCAACACCCTGTCCTGCCAGGGTAACTGCACAGCAGGCTCAAGTATCCTAAAAATTCAAACATTTTTCTCTCACCTATCCAACAGAGACTTTCTGGCACAGCTTTGGTGCATATGCCAGATTTTGTACTAGCTTTAAAGTACTTGCTCACAAGACTAATCCAATACTGGCTCAAAGCTTTAATTTTATTTAGGCTTCTTATGGCTTCTCTGGATAAATCTAGTGGTTGAGAAACAGCTCTGTGGGTTTTAATACAAGGTAAATAAAGCACAGATGACTTGTGTGTATACAAAACTTGCATAGGCAGTGTGCTGACAGCACAGATGAGAGCTCCACAAGGAGGTACATCATGCAGAAGTTGCTTCTTACATGAAAACAGAAAGGCCACTTGTGCTGCCAAGAGCTGAAGCCCTTCCCATGCAATCACACTCATTTATGAGCAGAGCTGTGCTAATGACAGTGCTACAAGATGTCTCTACTGAATGACATCAGGTATTACAGGTTATTGAATTTTAGAAGGCAGATACCAAAATATAGAACGTAGGTGATGGTTACCTTACTTTCCTGTTATGCATCTCAAACTTCCAAACAGATGTTTAAAAAAACCCCAGTATCACTGTACTGTTAGATGGGAAGGGCAAAAGTTGGAAAATGTAATCCATTTCCTTTTCTGACCAAGCTCATCACTATGTACACCTACCTCTGGATTCCTGTCCTGTACATCACTGATACCTGAAACCTGAATCCCATGATCCAGAAACAGTTTAATCCCAACTCTACTAGTAATACTCTGCAGTTTGGGTAGTGTTGCTTTGCTGCAATTTCAGTTGTCCTCCCTGCAAACAGGGTTAATGTTTACAGCAGAGAACTAATTTGAAGATTAGCAAATGTCATACAGTAGGGGAACATGAGGTGAATAATGTATGACATCTAGAGTCTTTTCATCCTCATCACCATTTCTGTTCTTCACTAAATTCCATGTTTTACTCCTTTTCCTTCCTGCAGTGTTCCATTCTGTGACAGACATAACCTGCATGAACACAGGGCCCTTAGTAGGGTTGCGCCATCAGGTCGATCAAGCTACGCATCACAGCTAATACAAAATGCAGTGTTACTTTGCTTCTACTACTACAATGTTCATAACGCAAAAACGATTACATCTAAGAATCAACACAATGCATCTTTAACTACGTTGTTGAGATCAGCAGAGAAAAAGTACTCCCTTCCTGCCATTGCACAACGAACATCAGTCCTTCTACGCACACCACTAAATATACCTGAGTAGTCTCTCAGAGGAAGTGTATTAGTTTGGTTTTCTACAGCTCTGTCCTTAAGACAGCACGTAGAGTTCAAACGCTGAAAAAGTAAGCTTTGACATTTTCTTTTTGGATGTCTCTAGTCACGTGTGCATTGCTTAGGAAAGACCACACAGAAGGCACAGCAAACAAGGTCACTCCTTACTGCAAAACGTCCACCTACTGTCTCTCCTTTTTAAAAGGATGTAGAATCACCAGTAGCCTCTGACTCCGTAACGGCAGCATCCAGGGTGTCATCTGACTGAGACTGACTGTTTTCCTGGGACATCTTTTTTCTTATTTTCTTTCTTTTCATGTTGGTATCAGAGCTTTGATTCTCAGTATCAGGGGAAGTAGCAGTTTTACCAGAAGTGGCACTAGCTGTGCTTTTTGACCCTTCAGTACCTTTGGAAGTAACACTGATTTCACTTTCTAGGCAAGAAGATTCATTCTTACTGGTAGTTTCCTCCCTATCACTAGCATCTGCATCGACCTCTTCTGTGCTTTCGTCTGCACTATCCTCACCATTAATAGCTGATTTTTGTTTCTTGCCTTCTTCAGTAGCAGCAGTTTTTGCACTGGCGGATGTTTCAGAAACTGCCTTATTTGAGTTATCTGCTGTCTCATTGGGGCTTGTGCTGACTTGCTCCACATCTGATTGTTCATCTTCTTCTGACACCTCTTCTATTGTGTCTTCTATTTCAAGGCTGGCAGAGGAGGTTTTGCTCTTATAGCTGGACCCTGAAGTTTTCCTGTAGCTCATGTCCATGTCACTGCCTGATGCATTAGAGCTTGTATTTGATTTCTGGCTGGGTCGCCTCACTTTGCCACGAGAGCTGCCGCTTCTACTTTTTGTACTGGACCTTTCAGTGCTTCTTCTACTGCTGGACTCACTAGTCCCTGATTTGCTGTATGAACTTTGTGTAGATGAGCTCTTTGACAGGCTACCATCTTCATCACTGTCAGAGTCGTCTTCATCATCATCCTCTTCAGATGAGTCCTCCTCCGATTCACTGCTAGAGCTGGATCCAGACTCATCATCAGAATCCCCAAAATCGTGCCCAGTTTCTTCATCTGAGTCCACAGTACTTTCAGTGGCTTCATCTTGGTCCAGAGTTACTTTCAAGTAGTCTTTATCTTCTGACTCTGAGCCAGAGCTACTACTCTTCACGGATGATTCGTCTGAAGTATATTTTCTTCTCTTCTTTTTCTTCTTCTCATAATCACTATCCTCGTGTTCACTCTCTGCTGTGATATTTATTGAAACTCCTGATTTTGCTTCATCTGTTTCATATTCTTCCTCTCCTTTTCCTCTTGCATGCACTGAATCTTTGCTAATAGGCTCTTGAAATTTTCTGGAGACACTAATGCGTTTTAACACGTGACTGAGTTTTCTCACTGAAGGTCTGTCATCTGTTGGTTTCTGGAAGTAACTTCCCCTGATAATCATGCTTTTCTCACTGTCCACTTGGCGACCTGACATCAACTTGGCGTAACTAGAATCTTTCCTACCACCTTTCACTTTCTGCAGAATCATCGGGAATATCTTTGCTTTCTTCCACGGAGAACGAGCAGACTCAGTTCTTCCTACTGGTTTGTGAGCACTGACTGCTACACGACTTAAATGCATCACTGCTTTTAGTTTCCTTTTTCCCTGGCTGGTCCTATATGCTCTTCCAGACCCAGGTCTTATATCCATCCCACCACCTAAAGGTCTACCTTCTATTTGAGCCCCTGCTCTCTGGCTTATAGCTCTGCTTGAAGGACCTCTGCCTTGACTCATCCCCTGCAAATTATGAAAATGGAACTTGATTACAATTTGAAAGATGGTTATTGTGAAAATTTGTACCCTAAAATAAGCAGATAGGAACAAATGCAACATTTTTCCCCAGCATCAGAACTAATTTACCTGTTTCAGAATAGCTTTTTACCAAAGTTATGAGGAAAATTTTACTTGGAGAATAGATTGCAAGTACACAACTACCTTACTCTGCAACAGGGAAAAATACTGGCTCAGAAATGTTATCTCTTCTCATTTAATTAAAACGCATGTGATGGATTAAGAGTCTATTATTTCTGAATATTAGATTATAAAAGAGAGGAAAATTTATGGCAACTTTTTGCTGACTGCAACTGATATTTTAAAATTTCTTAACATTCAGTTGTGAACTTTATGACGAACGAGTTTAGGAGACTGCTTTTCTCAGTGGAAAATCACCAGTTACAGGCTGAATATTAGTAATAACTCATTTGGTTAACAATATAAAATGGAGCTACCTAAGGCTATGTGGATTTTTCTTTGAACTAGAAATCTACATTGAGGGAAAATCAGATGTGGATATTAAAAGAAACTTCACAATTCCTTTTTATTTCTAGGAAAAGGGAGAGAGGTACTGACTTTACTGGTCATCAGAAAGGCAAACAATAATGAGCATTGGAAGAACTGCTTGTTTGGTCTGTGCAGAACACAATATTCTGATCAATTACAAAATACATTTGACAAGGTTTAATGGTCCTTCACCTTGTTGCAGAGACAGAATCAACACACCAGAAATGCTTACCTCTTCTGCTGTTGATCCATGTGGACTGTAGTAGTAGCCACCATCATTCTCCACCATGACTTCCCCATACTCATCGTACATTCCTGAAGGAGACAATAGTCGTCGCCGGCTCCCATACTGAGGCAGTTCATACCTGGCAAAAACACCATCATCTCTTCATACCATACAGATGTGTTCATGTGTGTCTCCACACAGAGCAACAAAGGCACAGGCTCACATCCCGAAAGGACAAAAATATCTTTGTTCTATTTTTGTTTTACCATTGAGAAATTATTATTCTTTTTTCTTAGTGGTAACAAAATCCAAAACTTGCAATTGGACACAAGCCAAGCCTGTTTCAAATGGAAGGCAACCCAGATTGTGAGGTCTCTGGGATCAGTCAAGAGTCCCCCAAATGAAATGACCTTCTCTTTCCAGGTACCTGATTTTTTGGGGGGATCTTTTTAATCATTAGGGAATGAAAGAGCAGGCTCCTTGGGATCATTTCTGGAGAATTCCTGCAAGCTTATAAGAACAGCAGTAATCCCTGAAGTGCTTGCAGTCAGATGTGCATTATCAGAATAAAACAGGATGATGTTTTTCTAGGTAAATGTAAAAGGCCAGATGATGGCTGTGAGCAGAAAGTGTCAGTCACTGAACTCAGGCTGGTGAGCCATAAAGGCGATGGAAATTAATTTCCAAGAAAGCAGAAATATTCAAATAAAAAAGGCAATATAAAAAAGGCATGGCAGATGGGGTATACACTTTGCAAGTGTAATTATTAAGATTCCTAAAGAAGCAGGGAGTTGTATACAATGCCCCTTTAACTTTTAGAGTTCTGTTGTCAGCACACACCTTCATGGACACAAAGATTAAAGTAATCCTGAGGTGAAGGAAAGTGTCCTGATTAGATGCTGTTTAATAATAAGCAGCACCAACCTGGAAAAGCAGCATTTTTAGAAATATATAGGGGAAATGAAAATATACCCATGCTCATAACTGTAGTAATCTTGCCCATAGTATTCCTGCCCTGGATCAATTCCAGACTCCATACTTAACTCCTGTTAAAAGAGAAACACTGATTGAATGCAGTGACACACAGTAATGACTGATGAAAAAGGTGCAAAGAACAGCATCTTAAAGTGCAAACAAGCAAAATAAAAAATGATAATAATTTGAGGAACATTGACAACTGTCAAGAACTACAATGAGAAGCCAAGAGGAGGTTTACGTGACCCCTTCCCTGGTGCATTCCCTGGGAGTGACTGTTCTAAGTCACATAAATGCAGATGCTGTTCTGGCATGGGACACTGTCTCACTTAGCTGGGTCAAAAACTCATTTAGTAAACTGGACTCACTGCAAATAGACTGTCAGTTCTTGTGCTTCTCTCAAAGGAGAAGCTGCATTGAAAGATTAGGACTATTTTACTTACACTGTCAGGTCTCTTTTAATGTTTTCTCAACCATTAACAATAATAAGCAGCATTGGACTAAGCAAAGTACGTCTGTGTCCTACAAAAATGCCAGTGTGTCCTTAAGCTCCTTTCACACGCTGTTTGGTATTAGGCTGCTCTGTGGAATACTTCTGAACTGCAGTATTGACACAGAGCACCAGGGCTTAGGTTTTGGCAAGGGATTGTATGTCACCTCTGTCTCATAGCTTCCTAGATGTTTTTCTCCTGTCCAGTGAAATTAAAAGTTGTGTAAGAGCATCTTGTTGTAATTACTTATAATGAGTGCAGAAATTATTCCCATTATGTACTACCATTGATAGCAACATCTCCCAAAAGCTACGTTTGCTCTATGGCTTATTCTGGAAATGATACTGGGTCTAAAAGATTTGGAATAGGAAGTATTTGGTTCATAATCCAGAGCTGCTTTTGCACTTCACAGCAGTGTGCTAATTCTTCCATTACCTTGGCATGCCAACTGCTTAGTTCACCTCTAGGTACAATAATTAATTGTTAGTTGACTGACATCTGAAAAAATAGAATGCAGTTGGACAGTGAGGAAATTATTCTGTCTGTGAATGTGGACACGAAGCTAGGAAAGCTTTTAGTGTGTGTGAGCCCCTGGAGGCAACTGAAAGATCCTCAAGGGGAAAATATCAAGATGCAGTAAATTTAAAGTATTGAATTACAATAACATAATTGGGGTAACAATGTCAGGACTTTCCTTTTCATCTGAAAGAGTCGGGGGTGGTGGTGTGTGTGTGTGTGGGGGGGTGTGTGTGCGCATGTGTGTGTGCGCACGCATGCGTGTGTGTGTGAAGATCACCTAATACAGACAAGTTTTTTTTAGGAAATTACGTAAAATCCATTCAAAAAGATATAGGATAATTAAGAAGTTAAAAGTAGTGGTACCTCTGGTCTGAGAAGAGAAGGTCTCAGCAACTGCTGTTGCTAGAAAAGAAAATTAGAAATTAGAAAGGGGTTCATTAGGCAGCAACAATTAAAGTACAGGCCATTTGTGTTTAAGATTGGAATGAAAGCCTAAGAACACAGGTCCTTCAAAGCCTTGTGTATGGCAGCCACCAGATAGTTCCATACTCGGTGAGAACACTGCTAAGCATCTAATCTATTACAGTCCACTATTTATTTTTCCTAATATAAAATAAAATTACCAGTTTACGTGGCGATTCTATAAAATATTTAGCTCAAAACCTTCTATCAGAACCCAAAAGAACTATTATGTGATGTGTGTTGGAGACAGCAGGGAGACAATGGCAGACAAAAAATTATCCACAAGTAGAAAGCAAATCTATAGGAATCTGCAGTATAGTGTGTGGAACCAGCTATTAAAAACCTGAAGTGATACGATTTCTTACCCAAGCTTCTACTGCAATACCATAGCTTTAATTCTCTATCTACATTTATATACTTTTGTGGCTAGTAACTGAGTACCTCACAACCACAAATATACTTTAATTCACAATACCTAGTAAGACAGTGAAGTATTATCTCACTTGTTTTCTCTACAGCTTATGTGTAATTCCTTTCTGTATGAAGCATGCAATGAGAAAAACACGCTGATGTGAGGGAAAAGACCTTGGGAGGCTCTATGGAGAGGACTGACAGGATGCTATGGCTGTTGTCTGGTGTGGCACAGCTAAACATGGGTCATTTTTGGTAGCCACGTTGTTAATTACTCTGCAGCTCCAGTTTACCGCAAATCCAAATGAGAGACCGATGCACATCACTTGCTGTTTTGTAAATTAGAATCAGATTTACTCATGAAAATCAGCACCATCGTCCTCACACTCCTCTCAAAACTTGGTGGCACTATTTCAGCCAGGTTTCTTGGCCAAAACCAAACCCTGAGAGATGGGGAAGTTCTGTACCTGAACTGAGACACAGATCAGCTCTGCAAAGGGAGGAAAAATCCCAGCAGAACAATGGAAAGCTTGCAATTTTTAAAACACTGCTGAATAAGGAGCAGTAGGCTTGGGATACACATCTTAAGATTAGTAAAACTGGTCCAGCTCTCAGCAGTATCTATCAGCCTTTACGACAGAAATGTATTTTGGAGAACTTTCCAATTATGAATTGAGTTCATTCAGATTTCTGAGGGCAACTTTCCGTGTTATTCCTTGCTGGAGAAAAAGGTGCTGCAAGAACAACAAAACTACACTGAGTTGCAGAGAAGGTCTGTGCAGTCCCGTACCTGGCCCATACCACTGGGCAGCCATAAGAAAACACAGCAAGCGTGGAGTGAGCTCCCTGCAAAGCTGCTTTTAGCAGTTTGCCAAGAAGCACTCTGCTAGCCTGGAGGTTACGTATGTGCCACAACTGTTACTAGCCCCCACTGAATCTATGCCTCATGAAATTTTTGAACCACTTGATATTTCTGGCTTCTACAACACCCAGTAGCAAGGAGTTTCACAACATAGGCTGTATAGAAGAAGTATGTTGACGTAATTAATATTGTAAATGTAATTGGGGAACAGCCTTACCTCTTGCTGTGCATATCCTCGCCTGGAAGTCAGAAAAAGAAAAAAAAATTAGTATACTTCTGTGAGACTATGTAAAGATGCATATTGCCATTCTTTCTGGAGAGAGGTGACAAGATAATGTAATTAGAAATTACTAGCAAGAAAAGAAATACATATCTACAACATAAAATGTGTTTTTCTTCAGATTTGCTCTGGATATATGAATCATTGCATCAGAAAGGCTATTGAATCTTTGGGATCTTTTCTTGCTTTTAGATTGCAAATGAATGGAAGAAATCCCTAGTCTCCACAAGCCAGAGAGCCAGCGCAGCCAGTGGAAGTCAGCAAAGGGAAAGGGGGTGAACGCTGTGTTGGGCTTCCCTTGCATTCCCGTTGCCCAGTCACCCCCTCTGTTGTCTCAGAGACCACCTACAAAGAGACACTGTTATTTCATGCGTCGGCTTAAGCTTCTCTTCTACTTCTGGACTTTCTGTGTCCACTCAGGACATGCTAGAAACTGGCCTTGAGCTTCTTTTACTAATTTCTTGTAAACACTTTATTCTTAAAATTACACATTTCCTAACAATTGCTCAGCAGGGAGGAGTTAAATTATTTTTGCTATCTATGATTATTGTGCCACAGGCGTCATGCTTTTGCTTGTATTGGAAATGTTTTGTTGTTTTAATTCATTTTCTTGGAGCCATTCATATGCATGAAAAATGAACTTATGTCTATCAAGTTCTCTATTTTCACATTTTGTGCCAGAAAATTAAAATGGTTTAGACAAAACTAGGGAACAGCAATTTAGGTCTTAGCATTATTATTAAGGATAGGCCTGGAATATTTTTTTTAAGGAGGAAAGGGTGAATGCTCAAAATTATTTTGAGCTTAATCTACTACACAGACAGCAGTCTAGGCAAAGTCTTTAATTACACTTGAGTAAATCTATAAAGTTTTGTATTAATATTCAGCACATGAAATTGATTATCAGCATTAAATTAATGCTGTTGCCCATATTATATAAAACTAATGAACAACTGAAATGAAGATTTATCATCAAAAGATGATCTGTGACTTTCAAAGTCCACTTGAGGAACACTGTATTTAGTTTCCATATCGCCTACAACAGTCTTCAGATAAAGAAAGTCTTGTGTTGCACAGAGGATAAGTAAGCCTATTACTCTTAATTGCTCTCAAGTAGTCACTATATTGCAGATTAAAAGCATAACATAAGTAACTAATTAAATTTGGAATTCAACTTTTAAAAAAATATCACCATGCTGTGTTTTGAGAGATGCTTATACTTCTTTTATAGTTTTACGTGGCCATGATTAGAAGAAAAAAATGCCCCCAAAAGACAAAAAGTACCCTTTCACTCAATACAGCACAAGGATCTATTCTGACAAAAAGGCAAAGGTCAAAACAACATCTTTTGCTTCCGGAAAGGAATTAAAGCTCTCCACCAAGGGAGGAATTGCTTCTGGATAAACATTATCAGCCAGACTTCACTGCAGTCACAGTCAGAACGAAACCTTCAACACAAAATGGGAAGCGAGGACATAGTACCTATGATGACGTAGGATAATATGGCAGCTGGTATACGCTGCTGGTACGTAACATGAAAGTTAAAAAAAGAATGAATTCACATGTACAAAATGGGCCAACCTTTCATAGGTCTGTATTGCTAACACAGGTTAAAGGAACTGTGATTTGCCTGAAGCAGCGGTTTTCACAGTTACTGGCATCCCAGCAGCCATTTGGTTTTTCATACTTTGTATCTGTTTTCATATTAACAACAAAAGCATCATAAACCCCAAATAGTACAGATACTACCAAGACGAGGCAGCTGTTTATCAGTTTGCCTTTGCTCTTAAAATGGAGGTTTCCTGCAGGTCCTGGCTGGAACTGAGGAGAAGGATTCTGGAAAGGAGATGAGCAATCATACGCTACTGCTTGATTTCAGTTTTGCAAATGGGTTTGCAAAGAAGCCGACTGCACTGATGCAATCTTTGCTCCTGCTCAGGACTCAACCCAGTCAAGCTGATGATGAAAGCATGAGAGATACATCCAGGGTCACAGCTGACCCTAATTAACTAAATCAGATAACCTGCAGAAGGGTCAATAAGCTTCTATCTGCTCAACTTCTTACCAACTACTATATTAGTTAAAATATTCTGTAGCACTGCAGAACTGCAGTAACATCCACACATCTCAATGGGACACAGTTTCCCTGGGTTGGGTTAAAAATACGTGATTTTGGTACAGTTTCTTTCCCAGTCTAATAGAATGTTTTGGTTTTTTTTCAAAGGCTATTCAACAAAGGCTGCATTAATTCCAGACAAAATGAAACTACGTTTTGTAAACTTTCAACTTAATAAAGGTTCCAGAATGAGAAAGCAGGTGTTCCTCATTAGAGAACAGCTGATTATCATGACCCCCAAAGACTCAGAAGAGTGATGAAAGTAAACATTTCAAAAGGAGCTCCTGTGTGATGCCCATTCTTTCTGCTTAAGGAATGCCACAAATAATTGTAGACAAATAAAAAGCTTTGGAGTTTATGCTGCGAATTACTAAACACCTGCAGCTTTATTGCGTGACACTACACACTGCAAGATTAAATCACATTTGTCTAGTATTTCACCAGTGATGTAACGAACTTCACAAAAGCATCTCTTATGGGTCTACAAGCTCTGAAGTGGGATTTGTGTCCTTCAATTCAGATCTCTGTCTTAAGGGTTGATCCACTCGAACATGCTTAGCACGGTGATTCCCCATGCTCATCCTTGCACTTTCCACTGTCCCACTGTCTCAATACCAGGACCATGGCAGACACACAGAAGCAAGTCAACATGTCACCATCTTCCGATTCTGACTCTTAAATCTTAGATGTTTCTCTACCTAATAGCTGCTGAGCTTTGACAATTTGCTGCTGGTGCTTCAGTTGTGCCACTCTTGGAGAAATTAGCATCATTGGCAGGTATTCTACATGTGTGCATCTCATAAACTATACAGATTCTATTACAGCCAAAATGCTATGATCGATTATCATTCCCCTCATACGTTTAGCTGCCATACGTGTCTTGGAACTACAGTCTAGCCCAACAGGAGTTTTAAGTAAATAAATGTATCACTGAAACTTGTGTGATGGGAGTTCATGGAGTTTGGCGCTGGGACAAAGACAGCGAAACTACCTTCAGCAGTTTCCGACTGAAGCATCCATACATGTTCTAACTGCAGATTTTAAAACAAACAAACCAAACCAAACCAAAAAAAAAAAAAAACCCAAAAAAAGGAGAAAAGAGAAAAAGCCAAGCACCATGGAAATGCTGAAGATCTCTAGACAGTCTGATAAAAAATTACCTTTTTTGCTCAGAATTACAACATTTGAAATTGGGGTTTTAATTTTTCTTCATTATGCAGTATCTGCCTTTCTGAATATGTTTTTAAAACCTGTCATATATAAACACAAAACTTTTGGATTTTGGCAAAAGACTAAGAGGAAACCTGCAAGTTGAGCCAAACTAACATTTAAATGCCAAACCTGCTTTTACTTACCATTTTTTTTCTACAGGCAAGCTAATCTACTCTAATTGATCATATTTAATGTGAAGGCCTGATTTAGATGACTGTGAGCAAAACAGCCAGTAAGTAGATCCGTATTACATGGAATTTTATAAGTACTCGAAAAATCTTCACTTGGTAGCGCTAATCAGAGTGACTTTATTACAATTTAAGATAAGCGAGATTTTTCAGCTGTAAAGCTCATGGCAAACTAGCATGAAAGTTAAGAGAGACAACAACAACATGTACATGCAAAATAAAAAACAAACGTTTTGTACATAAAAGAAATTTACAAAATAAGAACTTTCAAGATGCAGTTACAATATAAAAAATGCAATGGAAGGCAGAACAGAGGTAACAGGAGGGAAGACAGCCAGGTTTACTGACAAATAAAGACAGAACCCTTCTTCTGACTTGACATGCAAACATAAGCTGAAAGAAAGCATGCCAGCAAAGCATGCCAGCAGAGCACAGCACTGTGTCATCTCCTACAGAAGATGAAGATGCATTACTGCAATAACTCCAGCTCACTATTGCTGAGCCTGCTTACTACCAGTACTTGCTTTCTTTGACATCCAATATTTGACAGTAAGATTCCTCCCAGGTGGTACATTTTATGGGCAAAGCAAGAGATTCCAATTACAGCTGCAGAAAAATCACTCTGCTTACTGATATTACCTACAGTGAAGGCTGCTTAACATGGAGCAGTATTAAGCCCTCTGCTGTCTATGACCAATATTTGGGTAAAAATGGACCGTTTTCCCCAAGAATTTTTGGTAAACAGACTAAGAACCAGCATCATAGAACAGTAAAATGTATCTCTGAAAACAACTTGTAAAGTTATTGTACATTACAAATTTCCAAGTGAACAGGAAAGACAATGTTTCTCAATTTAGGATCAGGGCTGAATAAGTAGTGATACACAGCAGAGAAAGGGGAAAAGTCTGAATTTATTGAGTCTGAGGCAGATACCATGTGCTGCATTAGAGTCATCTCACTCAAAATGTTACATGCAGAAAACATCCAACTGTAAATATTACAGTGCTGTCGACTGAGAGGGAAAGCGTTTCTCAAGCTCTTCCACAACACAGCTCAAGTTGCCATTCTGCTGGTTATGCTCAGCCGCAGCTTCTGGGGTTGGCAGCTCTGGTGTTGCAACCAGTTTGAGCTTAGAAACGTGCTTGGGCAGAACGTGGTTTTTGTCTATTTGGCTATACATGTTGGCCACAGACTTTTCGATTGCTGCTAAATTCTGAATGTTTTTAAGAATACCTTTCAGCTCCCTACGGGGAGGAGGCTCTGGCACTGTGGCCGGTGGTGGTACAGCTGGCTGTTTGGCAGGGGATTTTGGATGCTTGGCAGGGGAGAGGTGCTGGGCGCTAAAAGGAGATGAAGAAGAAGAAGGAGAAACTGTGGGTGGAGATGGAGGATGTGATGGCAACAGAGGAGGGGATGGAGGTGGTGGTGGCAGTGGAGGTGGCAGAAGTGGAGGTGGGGGTGGGGGAATTTTAGGTGGATCTGGAATGCTTTCTACAGCTTCTTTGGTCTGAGGAGCTAGAAAACTTTGGCAAACTGATTTTATCCTAAAAGACGGAGGAGTTGGTTTGCGAGCTGGTGGAGGAGAAGGCTCTTCAGGGTAGTTGTGGTGAGTGATGATTACAGAGGGAACCGCAGAGGCCTCCAGTTCAACTACTTCAGCACAAGGTGTTGAAGAGGATAGAGGAGAAGAGCGAAGGCAAGGAGAAGCAATCACACTTTTAGGAGACTGCTCTAGCCCATTCTCTCCTTCTTGGAAACAGATGCTGTGTGTTGGTGATCGGATGGATTTCACATCAGGAGATTTCACTTGCTTCATTTCCTGCAAAGCCTGCTGCTCAAACTGTCTTGCCTTCTCTTTTACAGTTAACTTGGGGCCACTTATTTTCTGAAATAGCGGACTGCTAATATCAACACTGCTATGCTGGTTTTCAGTTCCTTCGTTCTCTGCTTTGAGTCTCTCCTGTTGCCACTGAATGGGGTCCATGATAACTGGCCTACTCAGAGAACCAGGCGTGTGTCTCTTAGTAACGTGAGTTGGTACTGTCCACGCACGGTGGCTGCCTCCCAAAGAGGCATCTCTCAAGGCTAGTCTTGAAGGAGAAAGAGTATCTAGAGTATCGTTTCTTTTCCGTAGAAACCCAGCAGCAGCAGGACTTTGAGTGACACCTTCCATATATAATGGGTTTTGAGTAGTTAATGGGTTCTCATCAGATAAAAAAGTAATGTTACTTGAAGATTTGGGGAGATTATTGTTCAAAGATCCATTGATATTAGATTGCTTGTGAGCCTCAATAGCACGGGAAGCAAAGCTGCTTATAACTCTCTGACGGTCTCCTTCTTCTAAGACTGACTTTTTTCCCCTGCTTTGTTGGAAATGGTAGAGAAGAAAAAGACTTGAAAGAAAAGAAGATAATCACATGTGAGGAAACATGCATGGACATAGATACTTATGAGAGAGAAAAAAAACCTTATGATATGAATCAGAGCCATTAAATTAATTCTAGCAAACTACTGCTATCCAACAGAAAGATCACATTTACTACACTACTGGGCAAGACATTTACTTTGACATCTTCTTTAAGGGAGAAGGACTTGAGGAGGAAGAAAAAATAAAGTAAGTTTTCAGCTACAGGGCAAGTTAAAAAATAAAAAATAACCTCTTCTTAAAAGAATTCCTTTGATTTCAAAAATGTCAGTCAATACTAACCCTATCTCCCCAGTGACACAAAACATCAATGCTGTGTAGTTATGTGATACAATTTCTCTGTGAGATAATATGGTCTCATGGTATGTATACTGTACGTATGTATAATCATATCTCCATCATACAAATGGCAGCGGCACTGTGCCATACTGCACACAGCCAACACAAAACATACACGGGGATTTTTACTTTAAACCTGTACTATAATAATTGTGTATCAAAACTCTGCTATTCTATAAAATACATGTATGATTAGGCAGTCTTTAAGTGTGCCTGCATTGCCTTTTAAGACTGGCCATAGGTCACACACAAAATGAGAACTGTGGTTCGAGCCAACAGCAAGCCTGAAACTTGCTGCAGGAGACAGAGGTGCCCCTGGGCACATCTGAAGTGTAGACCTGTAGGGTCTCTGTGGGGCAGCCAAGAGGAGCTGAAGACAGTCAGCTAAGATGCATATCAGACTCGGACCATTCTCCTGACACCAATTCTTAAAGAATTACCAAGCTGGGCATTGTTTCTTGCATTTATGATACACATATTAATGCAGAAGTATCAATATGTGCATGAATTTAATCTCTGGATCATGGTAAACCAAATGAAAAAACCCTGCAGTTGGACTGCACTGAATTTCTATACCAAAAGTAGGAGGTTTTACTATTTTGGGGAATTAATCTAGCACCTCCAAGTGCCTCATTAACCTACCTTCCTCAAATATTTTTAATACCACAAACTTCTGAGCTGATTTTAAGATCAATATCCTCGAACTGCCTGCTAGAAAAATGTGTCCTTAGAGTCCTATTTTAAATAATGATCACCTGAGTCTGAAAAAAAAATAATTTTCCACCCAACCTATGAAAAATTTAAGATATTGGCCAATGTCAGATAGAGCTAAAATGAAAATTCTTATCCTTATAAAGAGAAGATTACCCTCATCAGCAACAAGAGTGAATCAAAATGCATTTCCATTGCTGCCACGTACAGATTTATTGTAACTAAACACATGTGCTGTCTAGGATGGGGATGCAAAAAAAACCCAAACCCTCCAAAATAAAAAAAAAATCCAGTCTTAAAAAGGACGTGTATTCTAAAAAACCCTCTGAAATTTTAAATACATATGATAAGACAGGCCATGGTGAGAACATGATGGCATAAGGGAACATTATGGTAGAAACAGGATATAAAGACTGAATTCCACTTTTGTACAATTCATTACAAATTCACTACCTCTGCCTAACGCTGGTACTCCACATTTTGAATGCCTTACTTAAAACCTTCCCATTTTCTGCAGTTAAGCAACTGCAGCTGAAGTATAGAACAAGTAGCAATGACTTCTACATACATACACACACACAGAATAGTGTATAAAACTATTTTTAGTGATTTAGAGCTGTCCAATATTTTCACAAAACCTTCTGAGTTAAAAATTCTAAGTCTTGTTCCTATCAAATTTTGAGCCATATTTTTTGGAATTTAGATTAAAAAAGGGCTAGGCTTTATTAACAAAGGAGTAGAGGAAAAATTAGGTGTTCCATGATTACATGAATGTTGAAAGACAAAGTTTTAGACCTCTTGATCAGATTGTTCCATCTTTTTTGGTGTTTTTTTTTTCATATCTCAGAAAATATCACCATATCTAAATTAATGGAAATTTAACCTCTGGTGCTTAAGTATTTCCTAGCAAAACTGTTAACGAGAGATTTAAATAACCAGACACTGGATAGGAGTTAATTAAGAGATTCTAAATCTCTTCTATATCCTTTAATATGTGAAAGTCCCCCAAAGGCTTGTATTTAGTAATTGAACACATTTGTTTCTTAACTTTTGTTTCTTGTTTTGACTGGGAGATTACCCACACAGAGAAACTAGAGCTTCCTCATCGTCACAGGGACCTGAGAGGACCGATGAGAAGAATCACTGCACACAGTACAGGGATCACTCTTGCATTGGCAAGTAACACACAGGAAAGCCACAAAAGGTGATACCAGTGAACAAACTCCCCAAGCACTGCAGTCCTCAAAAAACCAGTACGCCTAAGGATTGCCTTTAGGCAGAATGTAACTGCATGAAAAATAACTGACTTCATACTAATAATAAACTAATTCTTTATTCTAAAGCAGCGGACTTTGAGGTTGGTCAAACACCCTCAATCTATTTAGAGGTGAGAGAAATAAATGATTCTGAACTTGAAGGAAACCTTCCAGTAGAAGGCTCATGCAAGATGACATAACCTTTATGCTACTGGAACAGATTATTTCAAAAGCTTCTCAGTTCCTTCCTCACTTCACATGACCTCTCAAGGATGAGGTTACCCTTCAGTCTTTTTCTGTTTATAAATATGTGTATTATTCAATGAGAAACATTAGCTTACTAGTTTGAAGCACATTTCTATAAACCGAAAGAAGTGTACTTGCCTTGCAAGGAATCATAAATAGCAGACAATAAAGATGTTATTTGCATCCAATTGTGACATCTTAAGTCCATGAACTGAAAGCAAACCTCTGTGCATGCAGTGTTGGTTTTGTGGTGGTTTTTTTAAGGTAGTAGGACTGTTTGGCTTTAGAAATAATACCATTCAAGTTCAGCAATCGTACTTCATCTCAGCTTCCAATAATAGGATAAAGAAGTATCAAAACTTCACAGTAAATGTCTTTCCTGTACTTGATCAATGGACAAATAAAATAAGCATTTTGGATTGCAAGGTTTAATGGGAATCACTGCAAGGAAATTAACTAGCGCTTCTACTAGCTACAAATATTAAGACAATGAAATGAGCTTACTTACTGATGCCTATATATCCAAAGATAGAGAAAAATGAAAATATGAGAACAAGGCAGATTTAAAACTAAGAGCTTAGTTCCATTTCATTTGCTATAAACACCAGATTAAGAAAACAAGACACAAGGCAGCTCTGCAAATGAAAGATGACTGTCTTAGGACAACTATGGACAAGAAATATTGTACTAAAATTCATAAAAAATGTTATTAAAAGTTATTTCCTAGATAATAATTCCTACGGTATACCCGTGCCTTGAAATCAAATATTTGACAAAAAGAAAAAAAGATAACTTGTAATTATTTTTACTGAAGTATGTTATTTTCTTTAAAATCCCATGGATTTTCATTTATCTTGTAATGATTTTTACTAGTTTATGTTTAATCTGTTTCTTAGCATGATGGATATATCTTAGCTGTATGCAGACATCTGAGAGAAAATATTCTCAATATGGCATGTTTTTTGGTGCAATGAAAACTAGTCAAAATGAACACAGATCTAAGCTTCAAAGTCAATAGTGCAGATCTGTGAATTTGCACCTATATGTTATGGTACTAAAACATAAAAAAACCTTTGCAGGTAAAAGCTCAGCGCAGTGAGGCTTGTTCTGGATTTAGCATAAGGTATTCATCAGTACAAACTACATACTCATCCACTGGGATATCCAATTTCCACAGATAATCAGCTTTACATCACTGCCAGTAAAATTAGTAGAAGGGAATCATTAATTTCAGTAGAACGTTAAATGCAAAAGAAAGAGGAACTTTATCCAGCAGGGCATACCACTGTATGTGTAAGTGTACAGATGTGATCTCATGTGGTTCACAAGCAGAAGTGCTCACATTCAAAAATGCGACTATATGCTACTGTCAAAGATACGATTTTCCTCCCTTCCCACCCAAGCAGTAACACTTCACAAAGGCAAAAGCCCTGGGATATTCTTGCTTCAAGTATAGCTCCTTTGTTTACAAAGAAAAGCTCAGGCTCCGGCATTATTTCAAACACAGAAGCTGGACTCAGATGGCCAAGGGTTAAAGCAGCAGTGATACACTCTGCCGTGCCTCCTTAACATTTTATAAACTCAGTCACAGCATCTGGAAAATTTCAACTTTCTGAGCAAAACAAACAATGACTGAAAATAAAGCAGGAGTTGGGCAATCCTCACCACAACCAGCAGCTTGCTCTCTACCTGCCTCCAAACATATGCTCTTCAGTGTTACTTAGTTTTAAAATATAAGCATAGATGAGTAAGTGTGGCAAGCTTATCAACAAAACAACGCAGTATGATAGGAATATTAATTGGCTATTCTCTGCTGTAATATTTCCATACTGAGAGTCAAATTGTTGTTGGGGTCCATAAACTTCAGATGTACAGAAGCATGAAAAGGTAAGCATCTTTGCAATATTTTTATTTTATGAGCATATAATAGGTAAAATATATATTCACTGAACTGCCAGTGGTTTCTCTGTTTTGATAGTTCCTTTATCTTTCATTTCAACATTGAAAAAGTTTCAAATTTGCAAGAAAATAACCCACTTCATCCAACAGAGTATTTCGTACTATAGCAAATGGGGCTTTGGGGCAGCAATTCCATCAGATGTGTTTAGTCAATAGCTTTGAAACACGTGGCACGCTGGCCTGGATTTGCAAAGGTACTCAAGGCGCCCAGTCCTGGCTCACCTGGGTAGCAACGGCTCTTGCTCTAGAAATAACATCTGCTTTTTGCCAACTTAAAACCTGTTAAAAGACTCTCCTATGCACTACAAGAAGTCCCCATTTGCAGGTTAAATTATTTTTTCTCTCCTTACAGAGTCGGCCTATTTATTTTCTGGATGTTTGAGAACCCCAAGGAGCTGAGGGAAGACTCCTTCATGAAGAAAAGCCTTTTTGACCATAGTCTGCATGAAGCGGTAACCCCCGGAAAGTGAATCATGGCTTCAGTGACCAACAATTTTCTTGATGTACCACAAGGAATACTTACATGGTGCTGTCGCCAAGCTCTTCATAGAGGTTATTGGCAGTGCTGCTTGCTGGTTTGCCGGCTGGTAAAGCCATCTGGATTCTCGCAGTCTTCGCACATTCAGCCTGTCGTCTTTGGTAAGCCATGGAGGGAAGGAGAAATACTCATTAGAGACACTCCATAACCTAACATATGCCAAGATGTAGAGATTTCTATTTTTTCCTGCAGTTTTCAAAACATCCCTGTACCTTATCTTCTTCAAAGAAAAGTAATAACATGGTAATCTTTTCCTGGCTTTTTCAGCTCTTTGCTCTCTCTTGATGGAATCCCAGAGCTCCCCCTGGACTGAAACCTCCTAAGCAGCAGTGTGTCCCTGACAGAGCAGGGATCTCCTAGGAAATAACGTAGGTGCTGCCTTTGACCCTGCTCTCATTAGGAGGTTTATCTATTCTGGCTGCCCAAAGACTAATAGTGGAGATAGTAATCTCTTTGGTCAAGTGCTTCATTCAAGTGCCAATTTTAAACTGTGATTTTAAACACAAAACAAAGTCTCTGGCAAAGTTTACATTATCACTTACAGCTCCTTTCTCATTAGAGTTGGGTGGGAATTTTCTGTCTCCACAGTTTTCCTGAAAAACCTGCTTTTTAAAATGGTTAAATTCACTATGAAACACATTTCTGTTCTCTAACTAGAAAACAAACCCTGTGGTCCCTCCTCATGTGTGTAACTGGGGGAGAGCCACTAAGGTGACATGACTGATCTACCTCAGTTTGCTTTTGAAAGTCAATACTTGATCCTTCCTAGGGAAGCCTCTATGCACTCCAGCCTGACATGCTTGCTGAGGAATACCACACCCATGGAAATACTTTTCTTTGCAGGAAACAGGCAACGTCCTGATCTAGGGTACCTTTAATGTGTGCTAGCATGCAACAATGATATACACTCAGTAGCCATGTAAATAACTTTTAACCTCACCGGTTGTTCAGAAGCAAGTTAGAGTATAGGGAATAACTCTTACTGAATGTCAGGTACCCCCTCCTCTTAAAAATAAAGACTGGTAGACTGTTGGTATTCCTATACAAGCTGTTAGAAACAAAGCTGAAAATAAGTACTTACTCCTTGAATCTGTTTTGTTATGCAGACAAAAAAAAAAGATAAAAAGGCAGGTTAAGTCAATTCCATTTGCAACCATTGTACCAAACAGCAAACGTAACAGGAATAATGAAGTAGATGCTACTGCATTATTCCACACAAAAAATTACAGAATTAATGTTTTTATTTACATGTTTAAAGAATCATAACTTCCAGAGCTGAACAGTATTTAGCTGCTATTTGTGATACTCTTGAAACAATTTTGCAGTTGGCATAAACGTGAATTACAGTGGGGAAAACCGCTTTGGGCTTACAGAAAACAGCTCCCTGCCACATGTACATACACACACACACAAAGAAAAGTAAGACTTGAAAACAGGAATATACCTTATGATTTTTTTTAACAGATGGACTACTAGGGATACATTTATGTAACTGTTTTCTCCTTTTAACATGTTTCAGGAACACTACAGGAAACATCTTCAGTAGTGAAGGAGTATTATTTTTGGTTGCTACTTAGAAGACACTGGTCTTTTGTGATTAGGAAATAATACATTATTTACAGTTAACTTATGGGGCTGTATTGGATAGTATATTTCAAATACACTATTTTATAGCAAAGAATAACGATAACTTCTGGCTTGTTTACAAGTCATAAAGGTAGGCACCGAACTGCACTTTGACAGTGAAAATTTTATAAATTAAGTAAGTTTTGAGTAACTATTATTTTTACAGAATTTAGTAAGCTGATCACTGATACGGAAAGCACTGAAAAATGGACCTACTGCACATAAAAAGTTTTAACAGTGAGAAAATCTAAACATTTCCATTATGTATGACAGTTACATTTATCCCGCTATAATCTCTACAATCAGTGGCAGACTGGAGCACCTACTTTGCCAGAATGTTATCAGGAAAAATACTGAAACTCCCTTTGAAAAGGAGAAAAAAGGCTGTAATGCAAAAACAAACCATAAAGCTGAGGATAGTGTTTGGTGTTGATATTAACACTAAAATTCCTTTTATTTTCATTGGCAGTACTCAGTGATACGTTTTTCATAGAAGTACAGTTTATTCACATTAGTCTCCTATAAATCCAACTCCAAGTCATACTTCTAGACAACAAAAATGTGAATTTTTTTATGAAACAGCAAATTCCTTAAACTTTTAAAAGAGATTGATAATCTAACAGATGTCAAGGAAATATAGTGCTGTCAGGTTTCTTAAAGAAACAGGCGATTCAGATTACAACAGTAACAAAACTAATTGTAGGTTTAAGTGGTTTAGTTGTGTTTCACTGGAAGCAAATTTTATATACAATTTTGGGAGAAATAAAGCAGCTTTGAGATGCACTGCCATGACAATGGTGCAGAAGCTTGTCAAGCTCTTTCATACTCCTTTAAAAGGACTTCTTCCTTGGACTCAAATTGTTTGGAGAAACTGAGATGTAAATATAATCCAAGGAATGCGCAGTAACCACCAAGAAATGGCTATCCCTGGCTGTTTTTCTGGTGTCACTAAGGACACTAAGTAAAGTGGTGTCAGACAGGAAAGTGGTCTCAGTCAGGCTGTTGTTTTTTCATGTAGGATAGGCTTTTTAAATGATGACTAACATACTGCTTTGCTAACTCCTAACTGCAGCGCAGAAAGGAAAAATGCACAGGTTAAATCTCTCCTGGTGTATTGTACCACATTACATCCACTGCAGCATTCAGATTGTAATTGCTTTGCTGCAATACATGTATATTAGCTCTTCCATGCCCTCTCCTCCCACAGACTGATGCAACACTGCAGCGGGAGTCTGCAGAGGCACTGACACTTCATTGCCCTCAACACAATGAAGGGAGCAGATGCCAAAGCATTTTACACAGAAACAAAAAAATCCATCAGGCCTCTGGGAACTCCTTCCTACATAGTCCTGTGGAAGAGAGGTTTTCCATGATGAGGGTGTATTACATTCCAGCTAGTTCACTAATTTTAAAATGAAGATAGAAAGATATGGAGGTACAGACCGATATATACAGAAGTTGAATATAGCCATTTACGGGGGAAGATGCATGGAATTATTTATATTTTGATTTTGTAATAATTGGTAATTCTTTGAGAGCTCAGAGGATGCATGTGGAATTAGAAATCTTTCACGTGAAGAAATTAAAGAACAAATACAGAGACTTTAAGTCCAAATGCATTGATTTTAAATGAGCGGGCCTGAAAAGGCTTAGTTGAGAGGAACTTGTTAGTGATGTTGATCTTTTAATTAGTCTAATAGCCTAATTATTTAAACCTCTTGAGTCTGTAAGAGGTGAGTGGAAATATCAAGGTTGTCTCTGGTGTATGCTGCTTTAGATAGCACTAAAATGGCACAAAATCAATTCTTCATGAAACATTTGCAATTAAGAAGCATACAGTTAGGGAAAAAAATAACTGTATTTTGGGATTTAAACAAGAAAAGTTGAGTCCTCTTATTTTGCCCAAGCTACACAGTTTGTTTACTGACTTTTTAAATTTATTTTTTTTTTTGGTATGGCATTTAGCTCTGAATCTACACTTGCGTTTCAAATATCTGGCTTTTGATCTTGTGTTTTGGCATGTATTCTAAAACAGTTATTGCACCACAACTTCAGAAAGAATAGCAAGATGCGCTTCCTGTGCATTTTCTTTTTTCATGCGCAGCACACGTCAAGCATTAACCAACTCTTGTAACGAGAAGGAAATTAAAAATATTTCTCTGTATAATAATTTCCTGGCAATTAAGGATAATTTTCAAAGCAGTTCTGCTAAGAAATGCAGCATCCCTTCTACAACGTTGCTACCACAAAAAGGAGGAGGAGTACTTACTGTCTGTAGCTGACCATAACTATTAAGATAGCCGGCATACAGCAAAGGATGATTATGACAGCCAGAGCAAGTAACGCGCCTTCTGTGTAGCCTAAGGCTTGTGCCTGTTTCTTGACGTTTGCTACCACGTCTGGGGTGCGGATCTCCAGGATGCGTCCCCCCTGCCCCAGGTATGGCTGAAACTCTTTATTGATATCCAGCAGTTTGCCATCCAGGAACCTTCAATGTCACAAAAGAAAACTATTACAGTCAAGTTCATTAACTGTGTTTGAATTACTGCATAGCTGGGTTAACAACTGTGATCTGATAAAGCACATACCTCTTCTTTATGTACTTAAGAATATTAGTAATTCCCTGTAATCCCTATGTCAGTGATAACTCCAAAGTACTTGATACCAGAACACAATTTAAACACTGAAGAGGAGGGGGGAGCTGAAGCTTATACTAATTTCTAGGGGCAAAAAGATTTCCATGCCATTGACAGCAGCCTGGAAAATGGCTTGCTTTGTGCTTTTTCCTTCAGTGGTCTTTGCAGAGGATTGGCTAACCTGCACACATCCCTAAAGACCACTTTGGCCTAGATTCATGATACTCCAAAAGTGGGTAATTTTTAGAGGACTTTCCTCAGCTTCTTAGGGAAATTCTTTGGCTGGAGGGATAGTCTACTGTTTGTTCCCTTTTGACTTCCCTTTCAATATTAAAAAGAAAAGGGATTTGGAAAAACTGCACTTTTATTAATCCCACCCCCTTCCCCCCAGCTGCATCATTTCTGAACCTCA
Organism: Falco biarmicus; assembly: GCF_023638135.1. Classification (NCBI taxonomy): domain Eukaryota; kingdom Metazoa; phylum Chordata; class Aves; order Falconiformes; family Falconidae; genus Falco; species Falco biarmicus. Next base: position 34,420,898 of record NC_079296.1, read on the forward strand.
TTCTCGCATCTGCTCCATCTAGTTAGCCTCCATGTCTCTGCTGTTTTCTTAGACTGTAGTGCTGATACTACATATTGAATTATTTGAGTAAGACTTTCCTCTTAGAGCATGACGGATCGCAAGAGGAAAACACAGAGGGACAATGATCAGATGAACTCATCACCAGTGGGAGTGAACATCCGAGTAGCTGAAAGATGTGCCCTCTCAACATTTGGCACTGTGCTGAGGGAGTTTATTCACTGGCTATCTGACAGCATACTCTGACAGTGCAGGGATGGACACAACATCTCCATCATGACAATTTTTGGGCAGAAGCTGTAGCAGCACTCCTGAGAGATGCAGGAGAATTGTAACCAGGAAACCAATAACACTTTGGGAAATCCTGCATCATCTGTACTGTTTCCTTAAAGTCAGATTGGGGGTCACAAAAGATGACAGACAGAGATTACTGTAAACTGCCTCCCCTTTCTTTTTTTGACACCTTTTCTGGTTTTTTTTCCACATCTCTCCTATAAAGAGAAGCACTAATTGCTTATAATAAACTATAATTTTAACTTCAAGGGTTCTCCAGATTATTACCAGGTACCAGAACAATCTTGACTAATGTTACTAATTACAAGAACAACAGGCTATCTAGACAGCTATCAGAAAAACACTGACTTCAAGTAGGCCTACAAGGCACACCATACAGACAGTTAGGTCCTAGGCAAAACTAGGGCATTAGCTAACCAGGAACCATGCACTGCTGTCACTGCTTGCAGCCTATAATCCTGTCCATCTTCTGTTTGTGCATCACCTACAAGAAGGACGTGGAATGACATAGTTAACAAGCAAAGGACAGGAAAAGTCTGAAAAAGGAAATGCAGTGGAAGAAATTCAGTACCTGATCTGCTAATTGGCAGTTTAAAGACAGGTAGGCAAATGTAAACCCTAATCAAATGACCTCATTTCCTGTATGATGTAAAATTTTCTTCTGATTACTTTTTGATAACAAACAGTATGTTTGTGTCATGGTTTAATCTCAGCCAGCAACTAAGCCCCACACAGCTGCTTGCGCACTCCACCCTGCTGGGATGGGGGAGAGAATGGGAAAAGTGAGAAAACTCATGGGCTGAAATAAAGACAGCTTAACAAGTAAGGGAAAACCACACAAGGAAGCAAAGCAAAACAAGGAATTCATTCACCACTTCCAATCTGTAAGCTGGTGTTCAGCCATCTCCAGGAAAAGTAGCACAGCCACTACTGTGACAAACACCATCACTCCGAAAGTTCCCCCCTTCCTTCTTCCCCCAGCTTGATACGCTGAGCATGACATCATATGGTCGGAATATCCCTTCGGTCAGTTGGGCTCAGCTGTCATGGCTGTGCCCCCTCCCAGCTTCTTGTGCACCCCCAGCCTCCTCGCGGGTGGGGCGGAGCGAGAGGCACAAAAGGCCTTGACACTGTGTTAGCGCTGCTCAGCAGGAACGAAAATATCCCTGTATTTTCATCACTGTTTCCAGCACAAATCCAAAACTCAGCCCCATAACTAGCTACTACAAAGACAATCAACTCCAGCCAAATATATCCCAGACAATGAGCAGAGTTTGTTAAAGAAGTTTATTTTTGGAGTTTGAAAAAATATTTTGGCCAAGGCTTTATTTGAAAAAATATACTAGCCAAGACTCTAACTTCTAAAGGAAAATAAAAATTCTTGGATCACTTTTGAAGAGAGGATTGACTGTCTCACAAGCTGCCAAGTAGTAGGCTCCAGCTATAAAGATCAAAGTAGGAGGCACCCATTAGGATGGAAGAGGATCTTGCTGGCTTTTAGCTACCGCAGAACCCCAGACCCTTACATTTACAGTGTTTCTCCTGCAGAAAGGAAGTCAAGTGAAAACACTGACATAAAAAAGCCCAAAAACCCAACAGCTAAAAGATACTCTGAAAGGATTTCTGCATATAAACTCTGCATGTCTAAAGAAATCTGAAATAGATTTTATTATCTTAGTCTGATCACAAGACAGAAATGACACTCCCAAAATAACATTCTTAAAGGGTGTTAATTTCTTATAATTAATTTCCTCTCAAATTTATTTACTGATAAATCCTTATAGCATTGTTTGTGCCTGGATTTTTTTAAACTTTGGGGAGAATTCATTCTGATCTCTGTGTGTAACATATTAGCTGGATCTCATAAAATGCAGAACAATTCATCCCAAATGATGAAATGGTGCTGGTTTCATAGTACTAACATACTAGCAGCAGTGGCCACTTACAGACCCATAAAGACCACAAAAAGCAACCCAAGGTGTTTTGAAGAATTTCCCTTTGCACTAGTGTGCTCTGCTAATATTCACAACCAACTTACTGATTTCTTCTGCAAAACATTTTCTTGGTATTTGAGCAAAAATCCGTTTTTACAGCTTGAAGACCTGCAGTGATGGTTCACAAGACATAAACGGAGCTCTAATTCTTTTGCTGTACGCTAGATGTCACTGGAGCATGTTACATGTCCTTTGAGCTCGCAAAGGCATTCAAGTAGGACAGCATTAAATCTCTGGATGATTTTAACAATCTCTCAGTTAAAATTCTATTAGCATTTTCTTGACAAACCCTGTTTTAACAGATTCTTAACTCAACCGTGCACATTTACTCCACGATGAAACATGACACATTATGCAAAAGATTCAGACAGGATAAAGCATTTTATTTTTAATGGTGGACATTTTCCACTTAATACATGCAGGAGAAATCTTCTGGATTCAATGGGTTTTTATGCTCCAATAAATCAAACCCTCTTTCATATAAAAGATAAAAAAGGAGGCTGATCATTTTGGTCTGTAAAATTATCTAAGTCACCTCAAAGCCTTTTAGGAGTTTGCGGTAGAGGGAGGAAATAACAAAGCACAGTTACTATTCAGACCCACTTTTGATGTAACCAGACAGATTCCTGATCAATAAAAATGTCGTGTTATCAATCATAACATTCTCAAGGAAAAGTAAGAATCACTTGTTGTGTATCAGTCTTACAAAGTATAGGATAGGGAAAAATCAGCATGACTTGAGAGACACATGGGTTTTCCTCAGCTGGCAGTGATGAAGACAGCACGGCTGTTATGTCCATGACTTCTAAATCATGTCTTTTCCAGCAAAACATTTTGCTTGAATGCAAATATGTGGGATTGGGCTACTCATTTGGGACTTCTGGATGTGAGGCAGCCCATTTAAAATAGCCTGGTAACCAGTATGGCGCAGTCTGTGCATGTGCTGTCACTGTGCACATCTGCAGTAATCCAGCATATCCAGAGCACACTGCAGCTCCTTGAATCTCTTCACTTCATAAGCGACTGTTGGACATGACTCGACGTATTGGAATAACATTTCCCAGAGGTGATTATGGGAGCCTTAGACATCAGCTTTTGTTTAGTGGGGTTTACTTGTAGAAATTCAGCTCTGTAGCTGGTCATGAGCGTGACTTTGCTCAGCTGCTGATGGGCATGAGCCATCTTGGCTCTCCTTTTCTCCCAGCTTCAGTGTAAAGCCAAGCGCCTTTGGGACCCCACCACCATTCTGACTTGTGCCTGGCTGCCAGCACCCACCAGGGTGTCAATGGTGATATCTGTCTGTACCCCAGCAGCACTCCATGTGCAAAGGGGAACAAGTCGCTCTGCTCTACTCTGTCCTCAACTTACCCCACATTCCTCAAAAGACCTTTTCAGATAATTGTTTTCATAGAGTGAAATAAACTCTGTTAAAACCAGGTTCTCTGCTATGCTTTATAAGCAGAAATGCAGGAGAGTGCTCCCAAAAAGCCTATTTAAGAAAAGCCACAGGTATCTTCCAATGAATAATTATTTTTTAAGTTTTGTTAAAAACACAGCCGGCAGAATTCATGCACTAAAACTGTGCTTTTGGTACAGTTCTCTCTTCTGTATACATCACAAAATTTTTGAACACTTGAAAAATACCTTGGCTAAATTTATATTCCTTATTGCTAATGAAGTTTTTAAAAGAGGGGCTCCACCTCTTTCCGACATTCTAGGCTTTCTCCCATCATAACCAGTTTATGAAATGATCCTTTCTCCTATTGATCTCTCTTCTGCTAGGAACTGGAGCAGATTCCTAGCTGGCATTATTGACTGTGACTCCTGGCAACCTCTTCGCAATGAGGGGGCAACCATTGCTACAGTGTCCTGTGACTGTAGCAGGAAGTACATTAAGCCATCCCTCTGAAGGTCAAAACTCCAGGAATGATGGTCACAGAAGGAATTTGTTTGTAGGTTTGGGTAAGCACCTGAGCTGAGCCAAATCTCTTGAGGTTTACTCACTTGCTAGCAAAATTTTGTTAACTTCTGATGTCAAGGTAAAAAATTCTTACATCATTTTTCTCCTTTAGTAAGCTGACGCTTACTCACCTCTACCCTAAAGCCAGGAAAGCATTCCCTGGCATTTTGCTGATTTAAATATTTAAAAGCTTTTGAAGAGAGAAAGGGCGGGGGTGGGGGGGGGTGGGGAGGGAAATAAAAGAAAGGAAAAGCTGAAGCACACCGAGCATTTCAATGAGGTTGCTTCTAAGCTGATACCCCATACATTTGCAGACCAGGTAAATGAATAACCTTCCCTTCACTTTTGAAAAACTGCTTTTTATTCTATTTTACCTCTGTTCTATTCTGTGTTTTTCACTGGACACACAAACATCCCTAGAAGGATGTTCCTGTATTTTCACAGGGCACCAAAATGAAGAGGGACACATTTTCTGACCACTAAGACAGTCTGCATCAGAAAAAGGTTCCCTTTATGGAGTTGAAAAAGCTAATTGCCTCCATGCATGGACACTAGCTCACTTTCCCATACTGATAATAGACTTGCAGAGAACTTTCCAAGGTGAGGAGTAAAAGGGTGTCAGGATTTTCTGTCAGCTGTCATCACGGTTATGTACATTTCTTGAACCTGGACAGTACCAAAAAATGTCCTTTTGACCTTAAGCATTTCTAATGGAATCCCACTTTGGCCATATTCTAAACTGGCTACGACTGGAAGAAAACACAGGCCACAACGAATTTACAAACTGTTAAAAGTGGAAAAGTAATGATAAAGAGGGATCAGTAGATAGTCTGTGTGTAAGGCAGTAAGATACATATTACTGAGACTAATTTTGGGAGTGGGTTGGGGTACAACAGTTACAGGAATACTGCAAGCAGATTTACTGGCACTTTTCCTTAGGAAAAAAAAAAAGAAAATGGTTATCAGGGATTTCTGCTGGCTTTATGTCAGGTTTCCTTAATTTTCACTTCCACTTTTGAATAAAATTGGGAACAAAATCACAGAGACCCCATTCCGGGAATGATCAGCAGCTCTGGCAGTGGAAAGTGGACACAAACTCCCAGTGCATCACTGAGACCTAAAAAACCTACGACCATGGAGATACCTACAGCCAAAAAACAGCCACTAGAAGGAAGGAGGCTGTATTGCCACCACTCTGAAAGCTGCTGCTGCTAAACAGCATCTAGATCTTTATATTCCTAGTTCAGAAAGTGATGCTGGAAGACTGGACAGGGTTCAGAGAAAACTGTAAGTGATAAAAAGGATTAAAACATAGCCCAGAGTGCAGAGGTGAAGGAACTCATGAAAAAAAATTAAGAGAATGATGTGATCATAAGCCTAGAGCTTGGTGGGAACGAGGAAGTAAAAGCAGCGATTTTAAGCTTCAGTCTAGCACCCAAAATTATAATAAAACTATGACTGAATCTAGACAAATTAAAAAAAAAGGAAAAAGACCTAATTTTTGACAGTAAAAATAATTACTGTGCAATAACAACCAAAGATTGTAGTTGATTGGACTTTCTTGAGCGGTTGCTTTGCTGAAAGACAGGCTCAAAGCAGAATTAGGTTTGGGAGTTCCTATGGTTTTTATTATACTAGGTTAGACTGATCACAGTGATCTTTTCCAACCTATAAACTCTGAATATATGCAGAGCTTTAGTATGCTATAATTCATCTGTACTAAAATAAAAGCTCGGGAGAACAAGCCCTTTTTTAATCACAGTCCGCTGAGATGGCTCACAGCCATTTGATTTTTAGGCTGCTGCTTTGTACCCCATTGGAACAGTCTGTCCAAGATAAAAAGCAAACACAAGGGTGAAACACGTGTGAAAACCCTCGAAAGATGGTGGCTGTGTTAGAAAAAGAGCCTGTTTTGCATTTTCATTGTTTTAAATCATATGCATAATGCTGAAACACAAAAGTACCATTTCTAACAAAATGATTCTACAGCCATGTTGATGCATTGGCAGCTGCATGGGTTGAGATACTAATTTTGTTTTAGAACCTACCTGCCGCTAGTGATGACTCAGAAAAACCATGTAAAGAAATTACCTTGCTTTCATTTCCTTAATCACATAATCTTTGGCTTCTCTTCTAACGCAGGCAGAGAGCAGTTACTGCTGACACCCAAAGCAGCAGTGTGCCAGAGTGACATCCCACCCGAGCTCTGCCAAGGTGCAGAAGCCCAGACCGAGTGGTACCCTACCAAACTGCTCTGCTGCAGTGACCAGAGCTGGCCTGTTCACAGGCAACACTGTGAGTATGATGAGTTAATAAAAAGCTGTCTCTTATGTTTCATGTGACACTGGCATTTAACTGCTAATTTGGAAGTTGATTGAAAAGGCAAAACAAATTATGAATATAAGTGTCCTGTCTACTACTGCTCATCTCCTCTAGCAGCTGGTGAGATGGGCCCATGCAGATCTGTCTGCTCATCCCACTGGGCACCTGCAAGCACTACTGATTTCCTGCACAGAGATGTACACCTGGGTCATGCCCCAGTATCTGTTTTAGACAGGGTGCACACCAGCTCTCTTCCTTCCCCTTCCCTTTCTTCTTCTCCTTTGGTTTCCACAAAAATGAAAAGAGAGAGACAAGCTCCAAATGGAAACTGCAGAAAGCCTGAAGGTCAACAAATGGAGCACCAAACCCCTTGCTTGGAGATCCCAGAGAAGTTTTGGTACATAGAAAGTAAATTCCTTCAGAGGAATTTAAAATGGAAGCTCCTCCACAGGGCGGACCAAACATATTACAAGCTCTCACAGCCACAATGTCTAAATTACATGAACTGGGGCCATTCAGCTCAAGGGAATGGACTAAACCTAGTAAAGCTGCACATAGGGTAGAGGTGCAGGGACACGCACCAACTGCTTCAAATAGATTTTTCTGTTCCTGTTATGTCGAACCACTTGCTAACAGAGACAGACCAACAGGCTTCCAAACAGTCCATAGAAACATAGGAAGAAGAACAAATAATATACTTACTTAAAAAGTTCATTCCTCATTATAGCTCTGTTTGTTTGTGGGTCAATTGCGTAGACCATGAGGTCAGACTTGGTGTAATCCTCTTCAGAGTACCCATCCCCAAATCTCCGTGCACCAATGGATTCCACCACAACTGTCGCACCAGGAATTTGATCTTGGACATAGCGTTCCAAAATCCTAAAGATGAGATGAAGCCAGAAAGCTGCAGTGATTTATTTGTGCTGATCAAGACTGACAACAGCTCAAACAACATACTAATAGACAAAACCCACAGGCTTAGAAGGATGGTAACCTTCAGAGCACTTTAAAAAAATCTCTGCTCCAATATAACCTCTTAAATGCTGAACTCTTGGGAAAAGCTTAGCAGTGTTAGGAGAGGTCATCAGAAATAGTGTCCTTAAGTCTAGATCACTCTATTTATGACATCAATTGAGTTTTAAATGGCTCATGGGAAACACCATCTATATTTCACAAAAAAAATCCCTGCCATCCTTTTATTAAGCTATATGACTTTCAGAACTCTTCAATTCCAGCCTTACACAGGGCGCATACAATAAATTTTCACCCACAGAAACTACTACTTCAACCATTTTCAGTAGGATATTTCATTTGGTCCTCCAATACTGCACAACATATCAGGTGCCAGAACACCTGCTACTCCAAAAGGCATGAGCAAGTTGTACAGCCGTAAGAAATTTGGAATATCAAGCTGACATGTTTACCACAGGAAAAAAATAAAATAAACCGCATAAGTTCTACAAGCAGAAGACAGACAGGTTGATAGAATTCAGCAGCAGCTATGCCCAAGATAACAAGGCCATAACAGCAATAAACCAAAACAAATCTGTTCTTTTTTCCAAACAGAAGGATTCATTAGATGCTGCCAGAGCACAGAATGGCACACTCTGCAGATATGTATATAAATTGAAATGTGTCAACGCAAGAGATAAATGCAATTCTAAGAAATTAAAATTTATTAGATAAGGTGATATTTACTGGTCATTTTATCAATTCTTGTCATGATCAATTTTCTTTAACTTTATTACTGAATATTATACCCACTTCATTTTTATTTTTGACAACTGAATGTCCACAGCCATCTTAGTATGCACTTTTGGAAGCCTTTGTTCTAAATTCAAAATCTCGTATTTTTTCTGCAGTTTTTCATGCAGAACCGTTTATGGGAGAAGTCTTAAAATGTGACGTTATTCTTAAAGTATTCAAAAAGGCAAAGGTAGAATGGCTGTTTCTAGAATGTTCCTCCAAATAAACAAACAAAAAAATACTCATGCCTATGCCAGGTTGAAATGCCTTCAGCAGCACAAACTGATAGAGAAAGGACCTCACTGAACACCTGAGAAGTTTCTGCACAGATAGCAAGCACACCTGTACCTCAGATATGGAGAGTTTATGCAAAGTTATAAACATAACTCACTATTGCTCTAACAAGCTGCTTTAGAACAGACAAGACCTGAATAAAGTTTTTTAAAAATATGTTCTTTTCCTTCCTCCTTGTTTAGTCCACTACTCTAGTGGGGCCTATGAAACTTGCTGAGTACCTGTAGCAGACTGCTTCTCTGTATCTGCTGCACTGTGCATCCAATGAAAAAAGGAGGTTTACAAGTATTACAGCTCAGCTGGATGACCTTCAGATTCTGTGTGCAACAGGAGAATTGGTACTCCCACCAAGACCGTAGCTGGGGCTGGCAGCCAAGGTGGCGGGGACCCCAACTCTCCCAAGAATGGATGGAGCCAGAAGGAAAATGGAAAGCTGCTCAGACACTGCCATCAGAAGGGCTTTCACCGTGGCTGTTGGGCAAGGACAGAACACAGCTCACAGAAAACGGGAGGAGCGTCTTTGTATACAGACAGACTTGCTAGTGGTGTGATGAGGCTTCCAAACGGACTGAGAAGGGCTAAGCTGAAGCCAATGGAGAGTTTTACAAACAAAGGCATAAACCCAAATATCATCAAACCTGGATAGAAGGGCAAAGAAGTATGGAGAAATAAATAAGAGAAGCTGAAAGTCTAAACACTCGATCACATCTATGAGTTATGTGGAAATACACATCCTTCTGAGCTAATTTATATTATCAAAATTTCAAATCAGAAAGCAATAGCGGAGTTAGGAGGCAAAAGGAGGGGAATGGGAGGGAACATGCTGCCTGATATGTCAAGGATGCACTAGGGTGAAGAGGAGGATAATAAAAAGTCCTCATAAAAAAGAACATCAATGGCTAAGTCATCACTTGTTTTAAACAAAATCTTTTGCAGTTGCTGAGGTGACATTTTGCTGCTGTTTTTTTCTGACACAAGATTTTCAAAGTAATGCTGTCAAAGCAGTATCACCATGTCATAATTTTTCAAGACCACTGATTCACATTATCCATCCAATTTCTCTGCTCTTTGTGTAAAAGTTTAGCATGCCCTTAAAACAGAAGCTTTTCCATAAGATTTTGAAAAATCCAAGTCCGGCAGACCCAGGTCCTAGCCTAGCAGTGAATATATATATATATACACACACACACACGTATACCCATAGTGCGGAGACATTTTTGTAGGATAAATAAAAATACAGATCATCTGACACATTGCTACTTGACTGGCTTCCCATAAACAAGCACTCCTGTTGTTTGCAGATATGGCAAACCCTACTCATCTCTGCTTCTGGCACGCACGTAACTGGCAGCGAGGGAGATAACCTGTCACAGAAGCCTCAGTTACAATAATTCTCCCAGGTAAAATTTGACAGAACAAATCTGGGATATGCAGATTGCTATAAAAAAACCATCCAAACATTACATGAATGTAAGTGACTAAAAGAAACCATAACCATCTTTAGAATAGCATTTTGCACAAGGATTCAGATAGACCAAATATATAAAAGATTTACCTTCCTAATTAGAATACAATAATCTTCTGTTGCTGCAGGGAGGGGTGATGCGTTTGTTTCCTTGCACAAAACTATTATTTGATCCAAGACAGAAATGCCCTGTAAGGTTGGATTTTAGAACTGGTAACAACATTCCCTTTTCTCAAAAATTCCTGGTATGGCTTTTGCTGAAATCCATTGCCTTAGAGAATACTTTTGCCTAAAATGTGACTAAAATTTTTGACTATGAGAAACAGGTACACATTGCAGCCATTGGCTTTCACTGACATTGCAGGAAACACCACAAAGTATAGTGGAATGACAGTAGTATTTCATCTGAGGCACACAAATTGCAGTGTTTAGGTCCAAATATATAATAAAAATGTGCTGAAGACTGAAAAGTAGCAATTAAAGAATGCACTTTAAAATAGGGCAGTTCCCTGTAGATTTATTTTAAAAGTAATTCAGCTCAACTTGTGATGCTGAAAACACTGTAGTGTTTTAAAGCTCTACTGAAAGTGGCCACTTGCTTGTAGTACTACCCCCAAGAACCAATTTTTAAAATGCATACTTTTAATAACAACAGTGTCTGCAGTTTTACTGTATTTATCAGCAAAATTTAGCTTAAAATTAGTCTGTCACTTGTTAATGTGACAACGGTAATACCATCCTCCTAACAGCGGTGTAACGAGGGATAGAACCAGCAACTTTAAGAGGCAACAAGACTTCCCTACTGCTCTTAGTTCCATTTTAGCTCTGCAGACATAACGTAATGAACACAAATACTTCCCAGTGCATCTTCATTATATATTATATTGCTTTCCAAATTCTCATCAGTGACACCAGTGAAATAAACAAAGGATAAGAGGATTTTCATTGTCATTGAGGACATAACATAGCCCTAAATATCCTGAAAACTCAGAGAGAACTTTTTTTCATCTTTACATGCAAAAGAAACGGAAAGGCAAAAAAATACAGGTACAGTGGTTTGCTGAGCTGTCCCTTGGCTAGTGGCATTCTGCTTCCCAGAACGTTTCTTAACACAGCAGACCAAAACCCAAAATCTGGGATAAGGCACGACGTTCCTGAGCCACACTCAGCACTATGTCCATGGGCTGATACGCACACCTGAGGCATCACGCCGCATGGCAGGGCAAAGTTGCTGCACCCTGTTAGAGGCAGAGAAGGCCCTAAATTAAGGGGGTGCACCCTGGCACCACAGCATCGTGCTGCTTTCTCTCTACAGTTGCATGAATCTGGCATGCCAGATGTGTGCCCCAGCATGTGACAGATCCTGCTACTGGGAAAGATGTAAAGGACCACTTAGAAGCTTCTTTGCAATCTAACCTGAACGTTCACATGAGTCAGTTAATTCACCTCAGAATAGGAGATACGGGATCAGCTGCACGAGAGCCCAACAGCAATGGCAACTCAACTAGACTAACAGTCATCGTGTAAGATTTGGAAAGTCAGCAGCAAGGTTTAATGACCCTCCATTGTCCCTGATGGAAAAAATGCATGACACAGCCTGAAAGCGCACTACAGCATCCCAGTAGTTTTATATCCTCGAGCTGAATTGCAAAGTTGTATGCATATCCTCTGAATCAGCACACGGGCAAAAGAAACAATTCAATCTGCAAAACATTTTAGATCCTCACCACTGCCTGAGATTTAATTACTGCACAATCTTCTTATCAGAAAATTCTATGGGAAAGAAATGTTTCAGTTCTTTAGTAATTTGTTAGCCTGCTATGTTTCTGAGTCACATAAAAATACTTTTAGGAAATGGGGGGGGGAGGGGAAGAAGATATTCTATTCTTTCTTTCAGGACTCTGAAATAACTGGTACCATAGCCTTATAGGTGCAAGTGTTTAAGACTACATATCCTGCATAACCTTTGGCTCCTCCACTGAAAATTCTATCTCCCCAAAGTAACTTAGAATTAATAGCAAATTCATATTGTAGGTAATTGAAATGCAAGCAAATTTGGCAACAACGCACAGATGAGAGAATTTAGCTCTGCCAGTACAGACTTTTCAAGTGTTTCATTTAACCTGAGTACACTGTCAATTCTGCTCAACTTCAGCCAAATTCTGGCTGTAGTGAGTTTTCGCATGGTTAGTAATTGACAATTAAACTGCTGGATTTTCAACTTTATTTTCACAGATAGGTAAGGACCAATTCCAGCCCCTCCTGTGCAGTTGATGATAGCTTTGGGGGGTGATGCACTTGGGCCCCAGCTCCCAGATGCCTTATTACAACATACGTAGAGCACAGGAAAGGTTATACTACGGTGGCCTCTGGAGAGATGCTAAGCTGCTTTTGAGTTGCAAACACAACTCAAGAAACCCCTGCTAGTCAGCTAAGGCAGCCTGCTTTGTGCTGCAGTGTAGAATAAAGAAGCCAGAACTAGAGTTTATTCCAAGCCTAAGACTATTCCTTCTTTAAAAAATAGCCTTTTGACAAAGTTTATTTCTACTTTTATATCACACACAAGGCACGTGTCTAGCAGGCAGGAGCACCACTGAGCCAATTTACTCTGCATATAATAACATCTAAATTATTTAGAAAACAACCCTGAGACAATGTCTTTATACCTACTTACCCTAATCCTATAAAAACATATTGGATTGCACACCATAAAGGAAATTTGCTTTCTTACATATTGCTAAAGTTTCTTTTCTTCTTTTTGTGCTCATCATGCATAATCCTGTCCTCCAAAAAACCTACACGCACTCCAACTTTCAGTATAATTTTTCCCAGTCACAGAAGGAACATTACGCTACATTCACCCGAAGAGTAATACACAGAGACATCTTGACTTTGACCCAGAAGACATATCTTCAGATCTCAGCACAAAAGGGTTTTTATTGCAATAGTAAGCAATTTCAGAATAAAGCAGAAGTTTACAGCTTTATCTGAGAAGCCATGCGCTGCATTACAGCACTTCAGAGAAAATCCATTAACAGAACAACATTCAGTATTATTGAGAGAAGGGGGGAGGAGGAGATCGCTGAACCGGTGCTTCCCAGCTGGCAGTGGAAGTAGCAAGTGGAAAAGCTGGAGATGAATAAGCTTTGGTCTCTATTACCTAACTTAATAAAATAAAGGTAGCTGACTTATTAATCATCCTGATTACACCAGAGGGAGGCTAAGATCAGCTACGAAATGGAAAAGGCTCTGTTAAACACTGTACAAAGCGAGAACTACAGGATGTGTTCTCCAAGCAAAGGCAAATGTAGGGTGGATATGAAATATGATGCAGCCAGTTGGTGGCAAATGTCCCTCTAGTCTCATTATTGATTTATTTACTAATTTTGCAACATAATTCAGAATGAAACATTACAGTGCCGAGATATGAAAGGGAAAACGGCAGAGGGGAGGTGGACCGAAAGGCCAGGAGCAAAATGAACCCATATAACAGTGTCAGAGTGCGCTGAGGCAAAGAACAAGGCAGTTATGGCAGTACCTGTGACTACAGAACATTTAATAATGGGGAGGAAAGTAAGTGCTAGCTGTGAAGAGTGCTTAACGGCAAGTTCACTGCCACCACCCCAATACACAAAAAGTTCAGTCACCTGTAATTAGGCTTAATTCAGCAATTACATGGCAAAAATCATAAAGCAAGGAACAGTACGGTACTTCTCCTATGGGAAAATTAACAAGTCTGAGTGATTTATATATTGCATCTACATCCAGCAGGGCAGACATGCTCACTTTCGACCAATTCATGGACCGAGGAGGAAAAAAATCCCATTGGTGCACTAAGGTTGAATATTTTAATACAGTCAAGAGTCTTTCAGAGGCACTGCATTTCCAAACAAGTATTCTTAAGGCAGCCCATCCAAGAGATCCTTGTGTCTGGCTTTACTAAAAGTACCAAGAATGCTGGAATCACAGTGATGCCTGATACCACCTCATTTCATTATACACAGTCACATCTTGATAAATATGGTACACTTCAGAGACATTCACTCATCCTCCCAATTACTGAGCATACCGACATTCTAACAAAAAAGAAATAAAACACAACGGTATACACAAGTGCCACGTAAAGCACTCAGATCAGCTGTCCCTTTTAAATGCCACCAACTGGCTTCTGAAACTGAGATTAGAAAACATCATTTGCTATATTGTCAACAGCAAAACACAACCGAAGAGAAATCATCCACGTTCTGAAACACTTCCCTGTGGAAGAGAGGACTGTGCATTCCAGCCCCTATATATAAAATTTATTATCTCATATACTATGATTGTACATAAAATTATATACGATGTACAATGTACATGTGATGTATATTATGATATATAATTTACAGCAATATATATTGCTATAATATATGACGTTTCTTTTAAGTAGACCACAGCTTCTATGCAGCAAAGCAGAGCAGACACTTTGAGAAATTCAACTTTATATGTTAGCAGGCTGAACGCTTGTATTCCAAAACACTCACTCAGTATATCTCTGAGGATCAGCACAGGATTTTACATTTGGATTTTCTAGTTGAAAACTGACTGGTCACTTCTACATGGCATTAGAGTTTTTGAATGTGGATTTTCCTTAACTATGGAACTGCCCCATTCTTTTATAAGCATGAAGGTATTAAAGGACTGCAGCCTATAACAGGCCAAAATACACATGAAGAAAAGTTCCCTGGAACATGTGCTATTTCCAGTAATTTTTGTCTTGAAAGGTAGGGAATAACCTCTATTAAGATACGCACGATACACTTGAACATCCAGAAGATCAAGTGGGTATCCAAGAACATCTGCAACTGGATTCCATTTCCAGAGGCAGGTCTGGACAGGAGGCTGCATGCACCTAAATTCCTCAGCCCAGGACAGTGAAAAATGCTAGAAAAACACAGAGGGAAAGCAGGCGCTAAAGCCCACAATACGCAGCTAGCACAAGCATTTTGGGATCTCTACCTCTGCCCCAATCTGGGCACCACGATTTGTCTGTAATGAAGTCAAAATACAAAAAAAAAGGAATTGCCATGAAGACCACACTGAGAATACAGGAAATTACAGAAACTTCTCGATGTGGGAAGTCAAGATTTCAGTGTTTAAATATTATGCTTATTACATTGCTTTATTATTAAATAATAAAGCAATGATCTATTGTGGTATCTATGCACATTTATTGGCAGTATGAGGTGATTCCATCAGACTCTCTTTCCCCAACGAAAGATTCCTACACCACCACTGGGAGATTTTCTTCATATGGACGGAAAAGAAGCTCTGTTCTTTCCAGGCTACTTTTTACTGGAGGAAAGAAGAACATGGGAAATCCCATTTCATTTTTGAAACTGAGAGGACAATACTCATATCATTCTTCCACAACTCCAGAGCAGTCCAAGTGTAGCTAAATGTGTTTTCCTTACCCACCTGATTGGCTCAGAAAGCATACACACTTCAAAAACTAGTAGCAGTACCACTAAAAATGATGCCCAAATGGTTTGGGCTAGCTCTAGTTCGGGAAAAGAGAGTTCCCTAAGCAGCATTGCTTCCATTTTGTAGGCTGTAGGGCAAATCCAGCCTTTTCAAGAGAAATGTCTATGGAGTATTTCAGAGTACTCATTTTCAGCTGCTCCATTACTGTTTCAGAGAAAATGATTTGCCATCTAAAGAAGCACTTAATTCACAAGACATTTCTATTACCTACGGGATGAGAGAAACACAAGTCTTCCGTGGTAATGAGGCGTATCTAATTTCCGCTAGAGGTTTAACTTTCAGTCACGTGAAAACCAAAGAACTAAATGCTCTGAGCATGAAGTTGGCTATTTTATTCTAGTTGAAATGCTGTTCCTTGCCCAACAAACTAAGCACTCACAAACACTGCTTTATTTAAAGAATACCGTGTCGTCTGCCTTCACCAAGTTTTCTGAAGGAGCAGAACACACACTGAATTTTCTACTAAGCCTCACGCTGTTTTCTCTGTCATCTTCTGTAGCGGACGTAAATGGACCTATCTGAACAGACATAATTAAAGTGGGTGAGAGCAATAGCAAATCTGACATTGATGTGCAGTCCAGAGGATATGAAAAGCTTGTTGATGAAATTAAAGCAGTTGGAGGAAACCCAAGGTGCTTACTGAATGACTGCAAAGGATCACAACACTATCACAAATGTCAGCTGAAGACATACCCATTGTATTCCTCAAAAAGCCCAAACTTCTAAGCCAAATAGACAGTGATGTTTTAAATCTTTTCTTCTATGGTATGCTTCCTTTATTTGGACCATTAACCAACATACATCTCAGGGCTCTGCTGAGTAAGCCTTTGCAGTGTGGAAGAACTAAACTATGTATTTCTTAATACCTTGTATCCACTCTCAAGTGAAAATTACAGGCAGCTGAGGAGAATCTGTAACAACTTGTTCTCCAAAGTTGTCTCTATCACTATTTATTTTATTGTGAAAAATCACTACACACTTCCCTAACATTCCCCATCACCAAGTATTGCAATTGGTATTAAATACTATATTTTTCAGAGATTAATATTTATTATTACTCCAGTGCCAAAAAGAGAGGAGAAAGAGCCGAATAACCTCTGTAGTGCCTAATTTAGTTAATGATACAGTCTTTTAATCTGTTAATGAATTATACAAAGTGTTCTGATTTTATAAATTGGTGCATGATTTGAATGGTTCAGAAACCTCTTGGGGCAAAAGTACTTTAGCCTGAGAAGGTCTCCAAATTATTTGGTTTCCCTTTACACGTGGTCGTATCCTCCACATAGTGCATGAAAAATCACAAATTCCTATTATTTTGTTTGTATGTCCTGCATGAATTATTAAAGCCTTTACAAAAACATTGAGAGCGCAATCTTTCAAGCTTCAGGAGGAAAATCCAAGAAGTTTGAAGATAGCAATTAAATAAATATATTTCTCTGTGAAACAGAGAGGTACACATATACAAAATTCTTTCTGAGACTTTTGCTCTCTGAAAATATTTTTAGTAAAGACTGCAACAACTTAAAACAAGTTAATGCAATCTCTTTTGGCAAAAGTTGTCCTTAATGCTTATCCTTAGAAGTGAAATTCTCATGCTATACTCACTAGCCGGCCTCACACTGTTCATGAAGGTAAAGAGTTCCCAAGCTAATTTTGAGAACTCAAAACCTGGCTGTACTTTTTATTTTTGTACTCATTCAAAAGCTTCATTCACTGTGAAATATTTACGCATCTGTCAAAGACTTCCACGCACAAGGGCCAGAACAGCATGAAACAAGTTTTAAAAGACTCCAACCTGGCAGAAAAGAGTTTTTTTGAGAACGGAGACTGAGGAATGTGGCTCTGGGCTGTTTTCCAAGACTGGCAGGATATGCCAGCTATTCCTCTGGGCCCCAGAGGAGAGGAGTGAGGGTATGGTTATGGCACAATTTATTGCTGAGGCACTGAACACTGCTGAGACCTGCTGGGAGCTAGAAACAAGCTGCTCCAGTGTTTGCAAAAGGAGATTTTTGCAGGGATGGTGAAAGGGCCACACGCTATCTGCTCTTGTCTTTGCCATGTCACCCATTGTAGCGTTCACACTCTCAGCCCCACGACACAGGCTTATTCCACCCTGATTTAAAACCACCTTCTGTAAAAGATCTCTGTATTTTTGTGGTGGCTCCAGGATACTACAAAACTGGGAGGTTCTCAAACACAGCCTAAGTCCAATTTAGCATGAAATCTGTCCTATGCCACGTAGAAACACATGGTACAGAACACGTGTTCATCCTCTCCACTCAAGATAACAGCAGCCCAGGAAGGCCACAAATTACAGTATGAAGAATTTGTACAGTGCAACACGCAAAGGTGAACTTGAAGGCTTAGGAAAGCAGAAATAACTTCTATTACTGTCACTAAAAGATACATTCTTTTTCGTCTCTTCAGCCAACACCAACGCCTGACACTTTTGGAAAGCTAAACCTTATGTGTTAAGTAAGCAGACTCCTTTATTATTCTTAGCTCTAGGAAATGGAGTCCCTGTGAACATAGGCTATTGCCTGAACAACTTAATTAGTGTTTCTGATGTTAGAATCTATCAGAGCAAACTTACACCTCACTCAAAACAGAGAGAGAGAAGGGGAATATATCCTACATCTCCAGAAGCAAATCCATTGATATTTTTTCCTAGCCCAGTGAAGACATCAGCCATTTAGACACAGCACAGTTCTTTTCTAGTGAGTCATCATATCGTCAACCCTAAGGTATTTCAATTTCTGTGAAGTAAAGGTATGACAGCAGTCAGGATGGAACCGACCTGTTGAAATCTGAGAAATGCCATTCATCACCGATTAAAGTGACAGAAGAGTACAAAGATTGTTTTTAAACTATTTTCTATAGTATTTACTTTCCCATCTTGCCTAATTCATGTTTATATGGCTGATGACACAAAGTACAGAAAATTGTCCTTGTCTTACAAAAAGAAGCTACAAGTGAAAACCCGAGTCCTGGAAGCTGATGATGTCGTGATGTATGAGTGCTAACAAAACATACTTGACCAAAAGGATTGTAGCTGTCTTCCAGTATAGTAAAATGCATTGCTTTTATTGCAAAGCATTAATGTTTCCAATTACCACCCCACCCACCCCCACCCCATCACAACATTTTATACCTGCTAGGCCTGAATAATGACACCTTGTTACCAGTTTTTTGCAATTAAAATGTCATGTAATGATGTTAGTGGTATTAATTGCACCAGTATAAATTTTCTAAATTCTGCTTTCCCTTACAGCCACGTTGCTCAAATAAAATCACAGTGAAGCAATACAGCTCACTGAGAAAGCAATACAGCTCACTGAGACATGCTGCCCCAGCCTTTTGGAGATGTGCTTTATTTACATCCCAGATTTTGACAGCTGCAGTTTCTGTGCTCAGTGTTTGGAGGCTCCACTACGGGTCTATATTAGGGGCAGCTCTGAAGCAAATTTCAGTCTGCAAAGTGGGTGAATGCACAAGCAAAGGAGTGCTGTACCTCTGCCATCTCCAGAGGACGAGCAAAATACGGATTTGGAGGGGCCAGTGCTGTCAGTCCAGCCAGCTGGGGGCAGGGGGGGCAGTTGTGCTCCCCATCAAACCATCTGCTTTCTCATTTTCAAGTCTTTTGGCAAAAAGGGAGATCATGGCATAAAGGGAGCACTCCTCGCTGAATCTCAACACAAAACCAGGGAATTGTCTTGATATTTGTAGAGTAAATAAATTTTTTACCCTATGAGTTGTTCTTTGTTTTGTTCCACAAGGGTGGGAGGAACATTAGAGACGATGACTTGCATGTCCAACTGATTGACCACAGAGACCTGGAAACAAAAGAGTGAAATTCAGTTGGCGCTCCCATGCATTACATACTCCTGATACAAAAAGAATGGAATAATTACTTTCCTGCCTTCACAGCCATGCCCTGATAGATGGATTTCTCACTTCTAATTCTGAATAAAAGAGCTGGGAAATCATGCTTTGTTTGGCAGCCAAAACCAATGAACAGCAGGCAAAAGTTTAGCTAGAGCTGTAATTGCAGGACTACATCAGAATTAATGATTTTTAAGGTGGGGACTACGAAACCTCTTCTTCATAGCTTAGACTTTACTTACAGAATCACTGCTCTTGCAAGTGCCATATTCAAAATTACTTAGCATTTTGGTATTTTTTATGACTTGACTAGGAATATCCAACCTTGGAGATATGCAATTTTCACCAATGTAAATGCAAATACAAGATTAATTCAACGAAATCAATGGTACTTTTTTAGAAAATCACTGAGGAAATTGTCCATTTAGTTTGAACTTATCAGTGAAAGTTTTTATTTGAATCTCCTTTTTTTTAAGCTTCTCCCTCCATATAGCATAAAATTGTACATAACCATGTACATTTTACAACTTAACTTTTTTCTTTAATATGCCAGAAAAAAATTCTCTCTAATACACCCAATACTTGTGTGCTTTGTTTAAAAAATAAAATAAATAAATAAAAAATTCCAGGATTCCACCAAAGAACAGACTGACCTCAGAGCAAGTATCTCACACTAGTGTTTTCTGCTACAAAACCACAGTGTAACTCTTCTGTTTCTCAATGGCAGGTTGGACGGTCAGCATGCACAAGGGACTACATGCATGCTTCATATTCAGCAGAGATGGCAAACGCTGTGCGCATCTCCCGATCTAGTCTCCTGAAGCTATTTTTATCCCAGGAAAAGGCTGCCTTCCAGTGAAATGATTGCATGCTTTTTGCTCCCTTTTAAATATTTTTTCATTTTCTAATAGCTCTTTCTTCACTAGCACAGCCAACCTCCTCTTAGGTTGTGAAAGGAACAGTTACTGTCCCATACTAGTGGAGAAAATGTTTCCTAAAACTTGGTTTATGTCCATATAGACCTGATGGCAAACATTACACTCCAAACCTATACTCCCTGTAGAGGATTCTGGAGGTAAATTTGGAAAATTAGGACAAAGTTAAACCCAATACATTAAAAAATGAGAGTAAGCCAATTCTATTCTAAAACAAACAACCAACCCCCGATTTTCAAGAGAAGCCTGAGCCCTGTAAGCACTTCAGCAGGCAAGCAATAATACACACTTTCACATCAAACACTGCGTCACCAGCTTTGAAGCTTAATTTAACTTTAAATATTTAAATGTTCTTGAAATGTCATCAGATACACTGATCAGCACGTACAGACTACTGTGTAAGAAAAACTGAATTATAATGAACTCAAACTGAATTTTAGACTAAGATCATTGAAAGGAACTCTAAAGCAGTGATCAGATTAATAGAATTAACTACATTAACCAATTCAAGCAACCCCTATGCCCCTACGTACCGACTACTGCATAAATGTAACACTTAAAAAAAGGCAATAGTTCTTTTGATATAATTGTAATACAATTACAACTACTTGTTCATATACAAAAATACAAATAAACCCACATTCATAACAAGGTATAGTAGAATAGGGTGTTCAATAAAAGTCAATAAAAAGTTAAAGCTACTATAGTAACATTAACTTGCTTTCTGTCCACACTTGTAAAGGCTTCCATTTTTCAATTATAAATAATAGCATTAAGTTGAGGAACTAAGTCCAATTTAATTACATTGTAACAAAAGCTGGGAAAAACTGTTCCCTTCCACTGGAGAAGAGACAGAAGCATGCTTGGGGCAGAGGTGGGAGGTGTGGGAAAGCCAAGGCTACTCCTGAGGCACCACCATCACTGCTTTCTGCAAGGTTTTTGGGGCACAGTTATCACCCAACCCACCATTCCTTTAAAAGCTTTTGCTACTTCCTGTCTACTGAGAAAAAAAATACACCCAGGTGCTCTGCTCCTAAATAGCAGGCACCAGCCTCAATTATAGGGCTGGAAGTCAGCAAGTTCAGATGTCTCATGTCCATAAGTAGCTGAAGAACACATTGCTGGGAATAGGAAAGTTCCACATTAAATCAGAGTAGCAGCACAACCAACTGGAAGTCTTCAGCTGAGGCAGGGAAAACATATAATTGTTGATAACCACTAGCCTGTAAGCAACATCGCTTTGATCCCATGCTTCATTCACTAGGTACTTCACAATTTTTGAAAGCAAACAAGGCAGAGCCTACAGTCTTGATCGTTGTAGAGCACCAATGGATTCCTGGGAGTAGCTAATGCTGACAGCTCAATGAGGAAGGGGCCTTGGGACCCTCCTCCAAACCCCAACAAACATTTGATTAAAGATCATATCATAGTGAATGTTCACTATCCACACTTACTTAATACCTTTAAGTGCTTACTGACAGCAAACTTACTTTAAAACGTCATTTCTTATTTCTTTCTTTTATCTCACAGAAGATAAAAAGGGAAATTCCATCGCATGGAACCAAACTGTAGACCCACAGATGTCTGAACTTGAGCCATCCTGCCAGTCCCAGTCAGCAGGAACAGACCGATATCCTTCACTCTGACGGTCCCCTACAGCATGAAGACATTTTACCAATGGATTTGGCAGCTTCTGCTGCTCACAGAGCTGTGCAAGTGCTCTGAGGAAGCCTCCTGGCCCCAGTTCTGGAGGATACCTTGCTCTGATCAGGTTCTTCCCGGTACTGCCCCTCTGGTGTTGCCACACTTCTTTTCCCTAGACCTCCTCCCAGTGTAAGCCTATCTTCTTCTGTCACATCTTATTCTTTTGCATGTGAGTAATTAAACTGATTTCCTTCATCTATGTGCACTCCTTGAGCTTGTATTGAAAGGAGTAACACCTCCTAGTGTGAGAACCTGACACCACGGTGACAGTAGGACAAATTCTGATCAAATGATGAAGCCCAGGAACAGCTTAGTCTAGTTAGAAAGGATCTTCACGTATGGATCATGCTGAGTGCAAACCCAAACTTTCATGGTGGAATGGTGTCAGTCTGTCATTGTATCTACAGCTACTCTAAACTTTCACACCTTCCTCAAAAACAGAGTGTACTGCTCATCATCACTCACTCAGACAACCTAAAGATACCTCTATAAATTAATGAGACATACTTCACTTTCTAATTTTAATGTCGATACCTTCTGGCTATATTTTAATATACCATTACTGCATAAATTGCATGAGAATGCCCTATCATTTTGGGAGGTCAAGCATGAGGACATCATACATTATGTTTATTTGCTGAATTCCTGCATAACTCAATATACCAAGTATTATGGCTATCATCTGTATCATTTGACAGTGTTCTCATGAACTAGATAATGCACTTCATCCCTATGACATTATGCTAATATTAATCCAATCCATCAAGTTATAGAGGCTTTAAAGAAATTAAGCTTTGATAGTTTCTGGGACTGCACCAAGTCAATGTCCTTCACTCAGCCCAAACCCCCGAGCTCAAGGCCTAAAGGTGGTGCCAGTTTTGAAATGTTGCTTCCCTGAAAACTTGAAAGTACAGTTTCAGCCCAAAATTATACCTTGTGTCTGTCTCCCTTCTGGACATGAGTAACTAAGACATAGCCAACTAAGACATGGCAACCTTGGCTTTCCCCAGTAAGTCACCTGAATTCTACCTTTCCAGACTGTTTGCTGAGATATTGCCTCCACAGCATGATACACCAGATCTCAAGTTACATATTCACGTTAACATAGAATACAGCCCAAGTTAGCAAGTTTGCAGCTTGGCTTAGTTACTGGGGTTACCGTGCTAACTCTGCTTCACAGCTTTGATACAGGAGCTGGCTGCACCTTGCTGGCTTACGGAACAGGTGGATATGATCTGTAAACGCTTGTGTCCAGCCACTTGTTCGATACTTCTAATGCATGAAACCAGCACTTTCTTTGCTACCACCTGGGTTCAAAGCACCCAAAACATAACCTAGGTCCATGTTTAATGCAAACAATTAGAATCTAAATTAAACCGTTAATGATGGCCCCTTGAATCAATAAAATACTGAACCTCATGTCTAGTGTGGTAACTGAGATCAGTATCTCTCCTGTGAAACATGAGCACAAGAAAAAGCTTTATTTCAGTGACTTAAACAGATTAAGTACACACAGTTTATGGCCATCCTATAGGTCTGCCTGGAATAAAACTTTGTGTAGTGTGTGAATTTCCTCAGGAATTATTCTGTAAAGATAATGCCTGGCTCATACTTACAAGTACTTCTGCTTTGCTGCTCAGTCCTTTTCCATAATCGTCAGTTGCAATGACCTGAAACTTGAAATAGGATCTTCTCATATTTTTGAACAGCATAGCAGTTTTTATTAGCCCTGTGTAAGCTTCAATCACAAAACCTTCTTTACCATCCTTGATTGGAGGAATGATGAGTCTGTATTGCATGGCACTGTAATTCCCAGTGTCTTTATCATCAGCCTAATAGGAAAAGGAAAACAAGCAGAGGCAAATAAAGTAAACATGCATGCAAAGAATCATTAACCTTGTCCTTTAAATAAAATTGCATATTGGTCCAGCAAATCTCTTCCACTCTGACATTTAAAAAAGTAGATCACAGAGAGCAGATATTTCTATTACTTGAAATGGTTCATTTAACTTTGCTGCATACAGTTTTGCTTTTCCAGCAATTTCTTTCTCCTGTGTTGGCACATTAAACTGCTAAAAAGAAAAAAAAAAACACAAAAAAAAAACCCAACAAAAAATGCCTGACAAATATAAATGGACTTTTCAAGTCTGCAACAAACTAAACAGGTAAGAAGAGTTCAATTCTAAGAAACATCCACTGCCAAATTCTTGTCGACAATTAAATATTAAAGAAAAAAACCACCAGCAATACATTCACAAACTTACACAACATGAATGTCTTCGCTCTTTCTTCCCTCTTCGTAGAGATATTCTGCACTCTTACTGATTGAGCACATGTATTTTTGGAGTAATGTCATAATTTTTTATTAAAAAAAAAAAAAAAGTAAAAAGAAAGGATTGTGTGGCATTCCTGAAATGCTGCACAATGGATCCAATGTACAGACCCAGCATAGGACACAAAGCTGCCCTGGCATTCTCCCCTTGCTGAACTGCTGCAGAATTAGGACACAGTGCTGGCAGCAATGAGGCAGCCCTATGAGCTATGTTATGTCACCTGCCTTGTGCCTGACAACCCTGCGTAACCCTGTTATGGCTTCTCCAGACCTGCTCCTTTGTACAAATGATATTCCTGTTCAAAAGGTAGTACCCATATTCAGATACGAGTGTTTCTGAGGACCCTTATAATGCTTTCATGTCCTCCATTATGGAAGGGGTCAGCGAGATGGTAGTTAATTACCGCTTGTACATTTGCCCACTCATTAGACTTGGGCACTGCCTCAGCATCTGGGACACTTCAGCATCTATTAGTAGGCTTTTATCAAAATATTGGCATGACTTCTTAAGCCTGTAGCTTAAACTAATGTTGTAGAAAAAACACTCTTAACTTCAAAAAGATGCAGGTGTCTGTGTAAAATCTGCACTTCACCATGACTTAAAAACAAAACCATCGCAATCTAGTCAGGGTTTATGGCTGCATGAATAGCTTACCATGATAAGCCACTGCCACCTACAAAAGCATTATCTGTGCAAGGTCATTAAGCCTTCAGTAAACAGCCGCTGATCATCATTAATTGTTTCCTCACCACCAGTGGACAAGATCTATAAGGTGGAAACTTAGTAAATTACTAACTCCTATTTTGTCTTTATTTTCTGATAATTTTCAGGGAATACCAGTGAGGAGATGCAACAAGCAAATCTACGCAGCTCAGTGATTGCACTGCACACCATCAAGAGATACCCACACAGATGAACGATCCAGGTACTCAAAGCTGTATGTGCTTTCCATGCTACTCCAACTGCTATCAGACCAGATGGAATAGATATAACTATACAGCGCTTAAGCAATAATATCTGAGCTGGTTTATCTAGAGGTAGCAAACATGTTTCATATAGCAGACTGCTGCCCTGCTGAGCTGCCCAAAAGATGAGCTCCCACAATGACCCTGGCTGCCACTCATCACAGAGACAGAACTGTTTAAAATGGTCCTTGCATCCTTGGTAAATATTTTGTTTTCCTCTAAATTGACAAAGCTTTATCTGGCTTGGCTACGAAAAGCATAAATATAAAACGTGTTAAAGTGTTTGTGTTCTCTGCTTCTATAACATTTTTATAAGGCTTTTAAAATCAAGGTTACTACCTCTTGGGTGATCTCAAACCCCTTTATTAGCATTTTTAGGAAAGATGGGGAAGGTTAAAAGCTTTCTGAAATTTACCTTATTCTGTCAGTCAAAAGGTAAAGATAGCAGTGAGCTTTTCCACAGCACTCCTGCTATCCAACTGGCATGGGTAAATACAACCCCAAAACACCACGAAACCAGCAGACGGGAGCTTGACAGGTGGATTTTCAGGACTAGGCTCATTTTTGGCTTTAGCTTTGACAAGTAAATTGCTGAAGGAACAAATATATGTGAAAACAAGCTATATGGCACAAGGAAGCGAGAAAGTGGCTGTACCTAAAAGTCAGGTTGATATGCAGGTGCTAACAGTCATTACGGGCTGAAAACTAAATGTGAGCACTCAGCACCGAGCTCAAGTCAGCCCTTTTAAGAAGTGCATAAATGCCTGATTTGCACAACAGGTTAACTTCATTCCTGCAGCAATACAGCTTCACTGACCATATCAGAATCTTAGTCCCACCACAGTTTGACCTCATGTGTTCTTAAATTAGCATGTCGTGGCAGGCTGATCTTGGCCACTTGCCCAAGGCCCACCCAGCCACTCTCTCACCCCCTCCTCAACAGGGTGGAAAAGTTCACGGGTTGAGATAAGGACAGGGAGCTCACTTATCGATCACTATCACAGACAAAACAGACTAAACTTGAAGAAAATTAATTTAATTTACTGCCATAAAATATATTTGGATGGTGAGAAACAAAGACAAAACTTAAAACACCACCTCAGCTGTGTCTGGCCCTGGAGCCATTGGAAGGGGCTGTGCCTGGCCTGGGGCAGCCCCAGCCTCTCCTCCCAGAGACCCCTCAGCTCCTACCTGGGCATGGGTACCCTGTACACATATAAAAATCAGGTATTTCTTTTCAAGTATCTGTTTTTAACTAAATGCAAAGGAAGTCTTAAAATTACAACTAAAAGATTCCATGTGATTACTGTTACTACTAAAATTGCTCTGAGTAAAGAAACAGCAGGAGACACTTGAATACATAAAAAATAGTATTTTGCAATCCAGCTAAAAGGCCGCCTATGTGCCACCCAAGAGACAAGGAAGAAACCTCTTTGAAAATTATTTCATGGTGATGCAGACCAGCTAAATTTTTTAATTAATAATTTCCTTGCCTCATACCTAACAAATCACTGTGCATGCATCTAAGTATGGGCAAGTACAGAAAAGACAAGTCTGGAAAAACCCACTGACCTATCCACACTCAGCTTTGCATGTTGGTAATGGAGCTGGGGGGAAAAAACCCCAAAAAATCCTGGAACCCCATGTGGCATGTTCTTTGGGATGTGAGGCATATAGCATCAGGGAGGGGAGCAATATCTGATCTGGCTCCTTTGGAGTCTGCACTGTAGTGAGACAGGATTTACAGCAACTGCCCAGCTAACTGGCAAAGGCTCTCTGGAGTTGCCATGCAGGATGAGCATTACACCCTTTCAATAAAAAGCCAATTTCTTTGTTAAAATGAATTTATTAGAGTGGTTCAGCTGGGCCATAAGGCTATCATATTTTTTAATATCAGCAAATTCTTTCTGAACAGAAAGATAAGACTTTTAATAGTAGTTTGTTTCAATAACAACAGAAATCAATTTCACCTTCAGCATTTCACACTTGTATCTGTGTGAAACTAAGGACAAACAAAATTTGGATCCAAATTAGGATATTGATATTGCAAGCACACACATTAAATAAAGTCAGGCTTTCTGAACAAATGTCAAAACACTACTGTAGTTGCTTAGAAGTAACGGTACGGTAAGTCTTGCAGCTGAGTTTATGCATGAAACTCCCAGTGAAAGAGGCATTTTGAAATTTTAAGCATGCAGCCTCTAAAAGCCTACATTTCAGACGCCCAAAGCTGGTAGACAGGCTACAAGTTAATTTTCAGAAGTTCTGAGAACTAAATGGCACTTTCCAGAGAAATCAATGGCCTCTGTATCACTACAGTTCAGGCTATTTCCATTCCAGAAACCATCTACACACAGATGAGCAAAGCCAGGTGCAAAACAGCCTGAGGAACTCGTAAAAATCACCAGATTCCAATTCCAAATGTTTTAACTTTAACTTTGCTGTTTCTATTCCCCCCGCCCCCCTTTCTCCACTCTTTATCCTTTGATCAAACCTAATTGCCACCCAGTGCAACGTTCAGCTTTGCAGGACCACCAGAGAGAGCTTGTGAGCTGCTGACATTAATGTACCAACTCCTTTAGTACAGAGTAAGGATGTTTGCTATTCTCGTAATTTGTCCTGAAGGTAAATATTTTTGACACTTTATTAGGAAGAGATATACGACATCTCAAGAGTTGCATTATGACTGTCAAAGAAGAGAAAGAGCTATACTTAATCTTAATATTACAGCAGTATATCTTCCTTTTGTTATGTGAAAGAAATATAGATGCCTCCTAAACTCTGCTGTGATTGAGTACTGATAAATATGTATGATTTTAGGAATTACCAGGCCAAATTCAACCTTCCTGTAACTGAGCGTAAGCGTGCTCACACAAATGGAGTTTCATCGGCATCACTGCACGCTGCCTCCAGCCCTTACCCATCCTCTCCCATGGAGGAAGAAGCACAATTGTTAGGGTGCTCCCTAACCCCATCACAAAACCACATTACACCAGCCAGGTATCACCTGAAATATGCTGCTTTAGGCCCTAGCATTGAGGGTATTTACTGCAAAGTCATTAACAGTTATTTTTTATAATTATATTGGCAGCTATCTCTCTTGGAGAAAAAAGATTAATAAGCCAAGTAATCTCGGTAACTACATCCCCTCCACAAGGACTGCCAGCACAACTCGTGGCAAGCTATTAGAAACGTTAAAATTCCTGGCACTGCAGAGGCAGCCAAGAGACGGATGCTGTCAGTGCAGGGTTCACTCTCAGAGAAGCAATGTCTAATTCAGCCCAGCACCACAGCAGCAAATGGATGAATTGTACAGCTGCTTTGCTGCCAAAAAAAAGTGCTTTTAACACATCTGTTCCCTCAAAACAGAGAGGAAGCAGAAGGGTACTTCCTGTTTAGTTTGGTTTTCACCTTTAGGAGGACTGAGAGGGAAAAAAATATTAGCTCAAGTATGGAAATATAAAGGACTCACTAGAGCTGAGCCAAGCTGCATGTCTAGAAGACAAGAGATGAAAATAAATGAGCTGAAAACCAGGAGTGATGGAGATCCCTTCAGTGGTGCCTCTGTAACCAGTTACAGTTTGTCTTAGTATGTGTTGTTCTGGTGTAATTAATTAACACAAGACTTGGGTTGCATGTGAGCACCTCACACAGCAGCTGTCCCTAAAAGCTGTCCAAATATCTCACAGCTGAGAATTTGGTGGAAAGAACTCTGTAAAGGAGGTTAAGTTTGAGAAGCAGATGCCAGGAGATGCAAAGCTACAAATTTCCAAGGCAGACTATGGCAAAACCAAACTGATGACCATGAGTTTGAAAGTGCTAGAGACAGGTAGCTGTGAAAAAGAGCACTGTAGTGAAGAAATACAGGGGAAAAAGAGGGAAACTGCAATAGCTACAACAAACTTACTGGCTTAAGTGTCTATACAATCACAAACCAAAACCGCCTCTAAAACAGTACAACGGCAGATGTGGCTTCAGAGCTGAAAAATATTCAACAATCTGTAAATTCCTACTGGCAAAAATGGTCTTGCTCTAAAAGCTATTTTTTGTGCCAGCAACTGATTGGAAACAATTGAACCTGCCATCTGCTAGGAAGAAGAAAAAAACCCAGCAGCCCAGTCCCATTCATTTTATAAGCCCTATTAGCATCCTCAGGCTCATGATTAAGGGTGACTCTGCTGGGGAGACTGGAAAACGTTTAAAATTAACAATTGCATTTAACTCTAAGCAGCTAGTTTGAATTTAGCTCCAGCTGATAAAGATAAAAACTGTAACTGTCTGATGATTATGCAATAGCTTCAGGAGTTACTGTTAATGAAGATTTTAATGCTTATCCCAAAGAAGCCACTGACAATTCTGGTGGCAATATCATGCCACATGGCATTGCTTTTACAAGTCTTTCTAGGTGAGGGGATAAATGCCCTACTGTAACGCTGTGATTGTGCAGCCATAGCTATACCTCACACTGTGATATTCCCCGCAGAAATCTGCAGACTTGAGAAATGTAAAATAATCACCTTTCAAGACTGCTGCATGGAACCAAAGATTACCTAATTCATGCCTTAAATGCATCATTTGTTAGGCATACTTGCAAAGGCACACCAAGAGGAAAAGAACGGACTCTGCTAAGCATATTGTTGATCACTGATGGGCCTACTCCAATTAAACCCCAGCCCCACGGAAACTTCTGAGAAATACAGGTAGTAAGAAAAAAAAGTGAATGAGAATTGTACACTTTTTTCCTCCAATGGTGACAAAAACCCCAAGGTGTGGAAACATGGATTGATTTTGATAGGCTGTCTCATGGGAAAATTGTTGAGTAAGGGGTGTTCCCAAGCTTCTATTTTAAAAAACGTTAGAAACTGTCCTGATTTCAGCTAGGATAGGTTTAATTTTCTTCTTAATTGGTGCAGTGCTGTGTTTTGGATTTGATGTAAGAACAATGTTGATGGCACACGGATGGGTTTGGTTGTTGCTGGGTAACGTTTGTACCAAGTCTAGGACTTTTTGGTTTCTCAGGCCCTGCCAGCGAGAAGGCTGGAGGGGCACAAGGAATGGGGAGGGGACACAGCCAGGACAGCTGGCCTGAACCGGCCAAAGGGATATTCCATACCATTAAACATCATGCTGAGTATATAAAGCTGGGGAAAGAAGGAAGAGGGAACATTTGGCATTATGGTGTTTATCTTCCCAAATAACCATTACGTGTGATGGAGCCCGGCTTTTCTGGGGATGGCTGAGCACCCGCCTGCTGATGGGAAGCAGCGAATGAATTCCTTGTTTTGCTTTGCTTGCGTGTGCAGCTTTTGCTTTACCTGTTAAACTGTCTTTATCTCAACCATGAGTTTTTTCACTTTTACTCTTCCGATCCTCTCCCCTATCCCATTGTGGGGGAAGCGAGCGAGCAACTTGGTTGCTGGCTGGAGTTAAACCATGAGAGAAACATTGGGTTTATAGCATTTTCTGCTATACCAATAGCAATTAGCACTCAATACAGTAGGTTTACATGTGTGTGCTGGGAGGGAGGGCAGACCACACAGTTGATCCATGGGATGGGATGGGAATGACCCAGCATTGTGAACACTCCAGGTATACTTCCCCCTTCCAGCCCCTGTAGAAGGTACCTTAATCTGGAAGGCACGTGCAGGACTAACAGTCTTAAAAATGCTGGAAAATGACATAGTAATTGAAATAATCTACTATTACATTTGAAAAAAAATCACAAAGGGTAGTAGTAGTTTTTCTGAAGGCTGCCAAAGGAAAAAAATAGTACTGGCTTTTATAGTAAAAAGTTTAGCAAGCTAACATATTCTATAGAGATACATTCTTTGAAGTAAATCACCTGTGTGCTTGGAATTACTGTATTATTATTCTTAGCAGGGCAAGCAGCTTCCTGTCAGAGGCCAGATGTTACAGCAGATGCGCGTTTCAGGGTGTGCTGTTGTAACTGCAAATAGGCTTCAAAGTAGATTTTCACTTCTACCAAGTATGTTTTCTCCCTACAGATTACTCTATGATTCATAAATTATATTTTAAATAATAAAAGATTGTGGCTGGCAAAGCAGTTTATTTTCACACAGAAGTTGTTCTCTTGTGTACATACAAAAGCAAAATTAGAGAAGGGAACACTTTGTTTTTCACAGCAGAAGGCTGTCTCAAGGTGCCTCGGGATGGATCTCACTTTTATAGAAACTTGCCACTCTGAAGATTTACTTATTATCCCACAGAAAAAGGAAGTACCAAAATAAATCTAGAGGTTATATGCATGAATAGAAAATAACCGAAGATTTAACATGGATGAATATGTCTGGGCAAAAAAATAATCCTGGTATTCTCTCTGTATGTAACACACAGCCATTACCCAGATTTTTAAACATTTGTTTTACTAATTGCTTTAGGGTACTGGGCAACTGCTATGATAGATTGCTTTCAAGGATTACAGTTAAGTGAAGAGTAATTGCTGTTCTCTTGCATGTCATTAAGGTAAAAAAAGCATAAAATGGCTTTATTTTATTTTGCTGTTCTGCATATTAAGATATTTAAACAGTAACAAAGATGAAGTTCTATTACTAAGCCTATCAGAAAGGGGCGCAAAACACAGCAAAAGTCTGAAATGAAGATGTGATCAACCATACTGTAAGAACCAAGTTTCCTTCAGGATGAAACTGCATTTCAGACTCCAGTGGCTCCTACCATCATCATCAAACCTCTCTGCTGGCTTCATATTACAGCCATTTCTATCAAATACAGGGTCAGCCACTTCCAGAGACTGATTCACTGGCATTTATCTTGTCAAGCTTCCTTTTCTGCAAACATTTTTGGTACAAAAATACCTTTATAAACTGAGGAGTAATTCAGAAAAAAGCCCTCTTAGTTTCTTTACTAGAATGAGGACCTCAGATATTTCCTCGTTTAAATGCACTTCAACAAACGAGAAATATTAATAGTGTGCAAGTAACATTTAAAAAGAAAGGGCTAATAACATACCATTATAGTGAAAATTCAATTCCTACTAGTAATTTCCCTAAAGATTGTGTTGATGTTCGTTTTTGTTTTTATAGAGCAGATTGAAAATATTGTGTATGTGGCTAAAGGAAGTCTAGTTCTAATTGTGATGAGAAAACTGGGAGTTATATGGAAATACCAGTTGCAAAGAAAAACAACTAATTCTAATATAACAAAATGCAAAACAAATCTCAAACCACAACATTCATAAATCAGTAGTTATGAGTATTACATCTGTTTAAAATTAATATACACATAACAAAAAGCACAAAAAGGCCTTTAGTCATGGAAATGGGCTCATATATGTTGAAAATTCTGTGAAAAAAATGAGAATTGCAGAAAAGGGGAGCAAGCATAAGAGGTTATTACAGCACCAATCCCCATCAGGACTGTCCAACACCTGAAACCTTTTTCTGAGCACCACCAGAACTGTAATTGAAGTGATTATCCAGACTTCTGTTCTAGCTGTTCCCCCACTGCAGGCACAACGTAATCATTGCAAGTGAAAGGGAAACCCAAATAAGCAGCAACCAAGATGTACTGCAGCTGTCCTACCCACCATGGCTCCTGACTGCCCTTTGGCCTTGCATCAAATCACCAACCTGGACTCAACAGATCTTATCTGTGCATTGTGTATCCTTGATAGGCTTTAGAGGAAACAAGTAGGCTTAAAAAGATGGCTGTGTGAAATTGCCTGTAGATTTGAGATGCAATAATCAAACTCAATCATCATTTCCAGAGAAATGGTATTTTAACACAGCTCCACATTTCCTGCTGAGCTATTAGCCATATAAACATGGTCTTTAAATTGCAAGGACTAAAACATTGGTTTAAAAGTGCCATTTGAATAAATATGTTCTTTATTTATTTTCCAAGAGACATTAGTACTTTTCAGCTTTCAGAGGACACTGGCCTTAAAACAATCATATTCATGCAGAATAATTCATATGGTATATCATTAACCAAATTAACTCTAATTAAAAGTGACTTTGATAATGATTTCTGGCATTCTTCTAAGCTCAAGGTTCCTTTTTATCTACTTATAGTAATCTTTCTAAAAACCTAGAGCAAGACAACATATTATCCTATTCTAAAAGATTTTATATTCAAATAAATATTTTCAAGAGAGTGGTTGCTGCTGCCAGAAAAACGGCTGCACCTTACAGAGCTGGGAGAAGCAATCCATAGTATTTGTCTTAGTCACATACGTAAGCATTTTGATGATGATGAGTGTTCATATAATATTTTATTGGCCTATTTGTCTCTAAGCTCAGTTTGTGTGTAAGATTATGTACTCAGTACTAGTTTTCTTCTCTCCTGCATTTTGTTTGTTTGGCCGATGGCAGTTGCATTATTTCTTACTCCCAGTGCTGCTCACTAGGCTGCATGGCATAATTAGCACCAAGACTCGGGTGCTTTACAAAATGTTTTTCAAGAGGGGAAGACTTGTGCTTTGATGGGAGAGGGGAAATTCTGATTAAGCCACAGAGTATATTTGACAAATTCATCTAAAACTGATTCATATAAGCTACTATATTAAAAGTTTATGACTACAGCAAATCATTAAATATGTTAAAGAGGAACTAATTGTGTTTGGGTTTTTTTTTTTTTTTATTTGAAAGCTGTAGTATTTGCATTGGGCCATAAAGCTCGTAGTCTTATCTTTATATAAATTACACTCATCAAAAATGGGGCATTCTTATGTGTAAATAATACCGTACAAAGACAGAGAGGTAGTTGAGAGTAACTTATTAAATGCTAAAATGAGACTAAGCTGGAGATCTGCCTACAGCTAAAGGGAATGTCATCAGGACACTAATAAGGCAGGGCAAAGCCTGAGCAGGAACTGCTCTGCACATACCCCTGCTTTCCTCTGGGAAAACACAGCTGCACGCCTAGGAAGAGAGCTGGGGGCACCTTAATACATGCCTTGGCCTGGACAATTGCTGGAAGAAGCCCCTGTGGATCTTGGTGTGGCAGGGATCGCCTGGAGGTAAGGATCTGGGCATAAACACAGCTGTTAGTCCTTTCCTGCAATACAAGCCCCTCTTGGTATTAATACCAATGTTGTTCTGACATTTCAGACTATTTTTCTTTTTAAACCAGA
Source organism: Falco biarmicus (assembly GCF_023638135.1). Taxonomy (NCBI): domain Eukaryota; kingdom Metazoa; phylum Chordata; class Aves; order Falconiformes; family Falconidae; genus Falco; species Falco biarmicus. The sequence goes on from NC_079296.1 coordinate 34,455,445, forward strand.
TACATTTTTTAAAACTTAAAATATTGTTTACCTCTTGCTTGATGTAACCGGCATACTCTCTTTATAAAATAAAGACACAGTGAATTTCTACCCAGATAATAATTTTTGAACCTCCTTAGTGTCTACACTGTTAACCACGTACCATTTAGTACTTCCAAACTAACTTCTCTTGGCTCATCATTTCTATCTCCCATTTGATAAAAGGGAAAAATTATATTAGCCTAAACTGCCACTAAACGTTAACTACTGGTAAGTGCCTGCCACTATGATGATTATGCTTAACTAATTTAATTACAGTAATGGCAAATGAAAGCAGGCATACCCTGTAAATCACATCTAACTGCAGGAGCCATATCAATATCTAAATAGCAGCCATTCCTATTACTGCAATTAATCCACCCATCCATTGATCTTTTCCCATGGTGATTCTACCCACAGTGACTAGACAACAGGAGCTGGGTTGAAGCACCATGTTAAAACAGCTCCATGGTGCCCCAAAAGACCTGCCCACTTGTAAAGCTGCCCCAGCGTTTCAGCAGACTGAGCTCTCGATTGGTGCAGCCATGTTAGTATGGCCTCCCTCCTGGCCTCTGATGCTCAGCTCAGGAACGCGTTGCAAACTTCAGGAAGCTGAAACTGGACATATCTGGTATCTGAACATAACACGGAACAATGTGGTGTTCATTCAAACCCTCTGCTAAAGCCACAAACAGCTTTGACTTTGAGCTTTTAGGAGAAAGAAGAAGCTTCAAGACAGATCTTGGTTTTCTGTCATGATACTTTCCTCAAAAACGAATGCACGGATAAATTGTAACTGAAGTCAAACCGCTATCTGGTACTTGTGCTTAACAGGAAATTCCAGACCCTGATCTTCAGATGTAAAAGGCTGAAGTAGATATAGGTACACAGATTACCTCAACTCAGGTATTATCTATTTAAACCCTTCCTTTGCTTTCCTGCAATAGATCTAATTCTTATTTTCAAACAACAGTATCTCTTTCTGCGACTCCACAAAAAAGGCATTTCTTGCTAGCAGAGCCAGAACAGGGCTTCCAGAACTAGCATCTTCTGCCAGACTGCCAGAAGGCTCTTGTTGGGAAACTTTTCTTGTACCCATTGAGGCAAATAAAACACAAATCTGTGCTTAAAATAGAAAAATATAATTAATGACTGTGATTTTCTGTGAAGGTCTGCTGAAACATGGTTAACTAGTAAATTATGCTATAAAAGTTGTGTTACAGAAAACTTTTTGCTACTATATGATGCCAATTAAATAGTGTGCCAAATGGTTGCCTACCCAACAGTTGGGCCAAGTGTTCTCCTCAAAAAAGGAGAACTTTGCTGTACTTCATCACTTTCACATGAGAAGGTAAATGTAGGTGCTCACAATGTGAATTATCTTCACTCACAGCTTATTTATCCCTTTCCATGGTACATAACAGTTACACAACTGATGAAAAAGTAATGAGAAATATATCATTGTTACCTTGAGTTGCATTTTTATGATACAAATGCAGTAAATGGATCCTATCTCACCTCCGATGAAATGCTGTTTCTTTCTTTCTTATTCCCTCTTCACTGAATTGGGTTGTCCTCATTTCTCTTTTAATACGCCCTGCTGTTCTACAGATGTCAGTTTATCCCCTCCTCTGTACAATTTCTTAAGCATCTCACTTCACAACCGCCTCTACATATTGACAGCACAATAAATGCCTTTGTACAGAACAATGTTATGACTTGTATTAGCCCTGTCCACAGATGCAGAAACTGACATAGGTCAACAGGGGAGCATGGATATTCATATGAAGGGATATAAAAATAAGGGCATTGGATAGTGATGAGTTGGAGAGTGATGAGTAGGAGTTGGTATTAAAAACACTCCCCCCCCCATACCCCCTCCAGTGACTGACAAAGAAAGGGTGGAGTGGGAATTTTCCAAGAATTGACCTGACTATCCAAATCATCCACTACTAATAGAAGTCTTCAACTTTCAGGTTTTCAAGCAAAATCTGTCACAGACAAAAATCAAGCGAAAACACAAAGAAGCTAAGACTGAATCAACAGAGTCCCTGTTATACCTCTAGAATGACTAATTTTGTTTAATACAAGGAAAACACTGGCTCAATTCAGAGTCTGTTCTTTATTTGGCAGCAACAATCTTATACTTTAATTTAAAATAAACACTGTCTTCTTCCCTCAGGATAATGGAATGTACTTAAACCAATTAAAATGTCACTTCTACCCCTTTAATACTCATTTATTACTAGTATCTCCTTGGAGTACAGGGGAAAAAAGTGGCAAGATTGGGTCCCAGTGTGCAGGAAGTGCTGCATGCTTTTCTGTAACAATGACTGTATGGCATTGCTGTGACAAATAACGTGACACTATTCATAATAAGAAATTGTTGGTCCACTATGAGTCTCAGTAACAATGATTTCAACCATCATAATGCGTATTACGCAGTTTAACATCTTCCAATTGTAAAAAATATTCTGCTGGGAAATACCCCATCTTCAAGGACCATCAAAGTTGTTGTCAATGACAGAAAGAATGAGAATATGCTGACAGTATCAGTTTCTATTCAAAACTACTCAGATGCCATTAAAAAATTTAGCAGCTATTAAGGTATGCAGAAGATGAAAGCAAATGCATTTAAAACTCCTATTAAGAACCTAACTTGCCCATTAGAATCAAAACCTGAATAATTTATACAGTGCAAACTATGCGTGTACTTTATTAATGTTCCTAAAAATTGCAACTTGGAAAACTACTCATTTAATTCTACTCACCTGAACTCTTCAAGGAAAGACATTAATTTGATTAATTATTGTTAACACTAATTGGAATGGGCATTGTATTTAACTAACAACAATTACTTTTTTGTCTAAAGGACAGAAAACAAGCTAACTAGCACCAACTGCTGAAAATGCTTGGTAATAGAACAATAAATCGCAGCCTGATTTTCTGCAACAAGCACTTCGTAACTGTTTCTAATTTTACTTTGGCTAAGCACGCAGTTATGTCTCATGTCATCCCCTAGTAACAACTTCTGTCTTATACCTTGTTCCATTTTGCCTGTCAGCAAAGTCAGGGAGGATTCTGCCATATGTTTTAGCAGAAACAGGTTAGAGACATAGAATTTTAATTTCTTTTCTGTCCTACTTGGATAGTCCTTTTCTGTGCTCTGACCACCTTTTCAGAGTCAAATGTTTCTGCGGGTAAAACCAGATTCCCCTCTTCACCCCCAAATGTCCCTTACCTGTATGGCAGCTCTTTTTCACATACTCCTTATCCCCTTGACTGACACACATGAATACCTGTACCTAAGAAATCAGAAACGCCTCTTCGAAAACCAGGTACAATTTCACAGCCTGTTCACATTTTGTATGATGAACTCAAAATGTAATTTTACATTTGTGTCTTGTGTTTCATTTGTGTTTCATTCACACACATAACACTCCTTTATCTAAGTGAATTTGCTATTCGGTATTCTTTATCTACTCCAGTATCTTTGTGTAGTACTTTTATCTTCAGCACTTAAAAAGTTCATGGATTTGACACAATTTTTGGTTTCCTATTTTTGAGTATGTTAAAGCTTCACTTTAAGGTTCATAGCCAGAAGCAATAACCAGCAAAATGTCTGGGGAAAAAAAGACATTAACAAAAATATTACCCCTATCTTCAAAACTCTGTTCAATTATGGTCTCAGATCAACCTAGCCATAAAATCTAGAAATATGCATCTAAAATTTCCTTTACATTGAATTAAGCAGACATCTGGTTATTTGTCACTATGTATTTTATATAGCATAAAAATCTGGTGTACCTTAAAACCTCAATATAGAAGATGGAGGAAAAGAAATTGATAAAAGGAAATTCTGCATTTTTTTCCCTGAACATTATTTCAAAACACAGTGTTGCTTTATTGCTTACTACACGATTTCTTTAATCACACAGAAATAAATCTTTAAAGTAAACACAGGCACTGCGCATGCTAGAGGACTTCTTTGACTTAATTTACAAAGTCCGAACAGAGACTTCACAGTTGATAATGTGATACTTTTTTAACAAGCCTTCTGGGCTAATCACTCTTTCCAGGTACCAATATCTTTTATCTCCTCTCATCCTAATTTCTCCCTATACCTTCCCTTTCATTCAGGATTGCTACTTCTTTGTAACTACTCAGTGCTTTCCTACTCATGCTATGAGAGAAGTTGCACAGACTTTGAGCTGTCAACTGATTTTACCTGCTCAGGTTCCCCAAATTACCCCGCGGGCCGAGCACAGGTCTTTCTATCAGGCAATGTTTCATCCTGCCCGCTGAACAGTGTCCATCGCTACACCAGGAATACACTTGGGCAAAGTGGTATTAAGGCTCCTTCACATTTTTGCAGTCAGAAGACTAGCAAGTACAAGCTCGGCCACAGCACTACCCAAGCACAGCCTGTAACGTGAAATTCCTGAGCAGCCCCGTTCAGCAGGTCTGTCCCTACCTGCTGTGGCCTCAAACACAACCTGCCTGCAGAGGAGGTTGGGAGGAATTGGCATAGGGCAGATCTATATACTACGATGATCCCTTTCCAAGTTATCTTCAGTACATTCCCAGATGTTTACTTAGACTGCTGTATGTGTTTCTAGAAAAGATCAATATGGACACTATGGGGAAAAAAATTTGCCTATGATAAGCACTACATTTTTAAAAAATACATATATACTCTGGACTAGTTCAAAAAGTAAACAAGTTTCATCTACAGAGGCTTCTCTCCAATAGTCAATGTTCAACAGTTTCCCACTTTTCTGCCATTTCTGGGCACACTTTGGGAAGGCCTGCCATAAAACAAAAAAACACAATGGACAATTTTAATAAGCTCTGATATTCTCTATTTCATTCCTGGTGCTCTAAACACATAATGAGGTCAAAGTAAAACTCTTAGCAGGTCATATTTCTGTGCCCTTTCACGCATAAGCTAGAATCAGCAACTTCTAAGCTATTCCACTAACACTTAAGGTGAAAAAAGATGCAGGAGGCCTGCTGAGGTAACAAAATAAAGGCAGAGGAAACAAGCTGACTTGGAAAGACAGCGACTGAAGCTGTCTCTGCACAAAAGATTGTATCACAAAGTATTATATGGAAACCAAATAGCTTTTATTCTAAGCTATTTTTATGCCTGCTAATTACATTCTATGTATAATCTTTCTTTGACTTTTATCTTATTATTAAAAAAAACTACAGATAGTTTTACTCACAATTGAATCACAGTGCACAGACTTGAAATTACTTTGCTGACCTGAAACAGAAACTGTTCTTTCCTTTTAAAATCATAAACATGCTGCTGTCAAAGAAGTAGCCAGAAAAATTTACAGTAAAAACTAGTGTTCAGCATAAAAGAATCCTCTAAATATCAACACCTTTAAAACGATAGCTACAAATCATCAAATGAAAAAGGGACAGATAAAATTCAATAGAAATAAAACCTTTTAAGCTCAAAACCAACCTTGTATCAGTAACTGCTGGAATACTGAGCCAATGCATGTCAGTCACACAAGTGGAAACCATTGCACTCCTATTCATACTCAAACACTGATTTCATAAGAATTATAGTGTGCTCACTATACTTGTTTATAAGAAGAAATCAAATGGAAATTAATGCCAGTGTCTGAAAAGTTCAAGCAATTTCAGAAGAAACTGCTGTGAGAAATCACACCTGAGCATAAATGTTTTCCCACTGCAGGTGTATCTTATTTAACAAATTTCAGTCTTACCTTAACTTTAAGCACAGAAGAAAACATTCTGGCATCTTCAGACACTCCTCCAATGTACGTTTTTTTGGTAAAGACAGGCACGTGGTCATTTTCATCCTTTACTTCAATAACTACCTTGGCTGTATTACCTAAAAGAGGGAATGAAAAACATACATTGAACGTTTTGCAGTATATCTTTCAACACTTACTGGAGTTCATACATTTACAGACCAAGCAGATCATGTATAATAGTGCATGGGTAATAGCATAAAAAATAAACACATTAGAAATAATAGCACATTTGTTATTAAAAGTATGAACATGAAGGAAGTGATTTCATGCATTTTTTTAAAATCTACCTTTATTGTTTCTGCATTTGTCATTTTTTTCTGAATGATTCTCAGTTTGACTTGGGAGGTGAAATATGTACCTTTATAGAAAACGACTCCCATAATCTGCACACCTGCACTTTGATATTAGGGCTATCTGAATTTGCCTGCAAGCAAAAAGCTGCCATGGCTTTCTTTAGAAAGCAAGCTATTTGGGGAAAATAAATAGAAAAGCACTAGTAAAAATAACATACTTCTGTTACACAGATTCTGGTCACACTGAATTCTCACAAGAGTTATAAAGAGGTAATGAACAGGCAATGTATACTAGCAGCTATGTTGCAAACAGCAACTTGCTTTTTGCATTTCATGTGCAGCTTGCTTTAAATGTTTTAATTATTACCAATTCCCACGCAAATACTTAATGATTCTGCCATGGTGTCTGTAAACTCACAAATGGTCATACAATGGCGCTAGCTAAGCAGACTCAACACCTATTTTCCTGTGTTAATTGAACGCATGCCTAAGCCTGTCTTCATCACAAACCTGGCCTGGCCCATGGGAACTCAAGTAGTATTACTCCTCCCCTAGAGGTTCAACACATCTTCAAGCAAAATACTGCTGTTAATTTGTGTTTTATTAAACAGTTACTGATCCACCCCATTGAACAATAAACATCTCTCTCCTTCTGCAAGGAAAAAACATTAGCAAAACCTATGGACCTAGTGCAAAAAAGATTCAACTGTGCAGTAATCTATACCAACATCTGTTTGACTCTTTCCAAATTGTATAAACCAGAAAAATTGCTGGAAATGATGATATCCAGTTCATTAAAACCACATTTTCAAGTGATAAATTGCCTCATTTCAGAGTTGGTTTTCCCAACTCGTTTCAGTGCCAGGGTAATTTAAATGTTGCACAGGTGCCATGCTGATCTGAGTTAGCTTCAAAACCCAGTCTCATTTAGGAAGAGCTTAGTAGCTGCATCTTCATGGGACAAAAAAATTAAACCACAGACTATTTCTTAGCTTGCCAAAGTCACCAAAGATGTTCTGTCAGTCTGATGGTCCAAGTGATGGGAAAAAAAGGAGGACTTCATAAATGTAACTGAAATCTAAGAAAAAACATTTAAAATGCCATCTAATGCATTAGTACAGAGAAAAGAAAAAAGAGAAAGGAACGAAAAAAAGGAAATGATGCTTCTTCAGAGGAATAATCAATTATTCACCTTCCACACTGATCTGTGCAGATATGTTAAACAACTTGTAGGTGCTGTTACTTCATGGGAAAATGACTTCATGATAAGCTCTCTTTTCACAGACATGAAAAAAAAGGCCATAACCCAACATCTGAATGTCTGTAATGTGGACATAATGGTCTATTTATAATCATCTCTAGTTTGCTTATGTTCATTTTAATAAAACGCTTATTACCTTGACTATGTTATTAATTACAGCAAAGAAAAATTTCAAAGAGGTATTGTGAGGTCCTATGAATAGTCAGATCTCTCTTTTGTTAAATCAGGTCCTTAATGTTTCTGGCTGCAATACTAAGTTACAGTTAGAAACTGCAGTCCTGTTGAGAAAAATTAGATTCCCAGGCAGGCTTTTTCACTGCAGCTACACCCTTTAGGGAAGAAGGCAATTGAAGCAGGATTACAGGCAATGTGTGTAAGTGACCTTGCCCTGCTGAGCTAATATACCGTTACATCAATGGCTGGCACCAGGTTACTGCTGTAGGGAAGATCCTAATTCTATCACATTCAGTGCTGGTAGGACTAGGCATTTGCTAATGTGCGCTAGCTCTCCTAATGCAAATTAAACATCTTTTGCATAGTGCTCACTGTTTTCATCATTTCAGGCCAGTTTTGGTGAGGTGGCTTAGCCTCGTGCAAAGTTTGCTTTGCAGTTTGCTCAAAAACATTTGTTTAATTTGCTGGTAGTTCTTTGAGCTGCCAAAACACTGATTTGTTTACCAATGGTTGAATGCTTTGAAAATGAGAGATGAAAGTTATTGCGTTAAGCACAAAGCACATTAAATATCCTGCATATATACAGAGTAACATTAGCATCGTTAACATTAAATTAAACATATACCTTCATTTTATCTTGCTGCCTGAATTTTATACACCGCTTATATTTCATTCATTCTGGCAGATGGAGGGGAACGTGGCATCTGTGAGCTCCTCCCTACTGCGTGCTTTTTATCTGATTCCAACCTGCAGCTGGCTGTAGTGAACGACAGTTCAGTTACAGAGGTTGCCTTATTCTCACATCAGGTAAGCCCAGAAGAAGTGCACATTAAAATCCCTCATCAGAAACTCTGCCAGACATGTGAAGGCTGTGTCAGACCCTTCACCATGGGGATTTCCCAAACCACTCTGCCTGATTCAGTCAGATATCCCCTGTACACGGGGCTCTGGTGCCCAGAGACACAGGGTATGGTGCTCCTACATCCACCCCCCTGCACCTCCAGTGCCCTGCCTGATTGAAAACAGCACCCAAACTGAGCATGTTCTTACAGAGTCTGCTTTAGGCTCTGGCATTAGACTCTTTTTTTTCCCCTTCATTTTCCAAATTTGTTAATACTTGTTCTAAATATTGTTTGTGTGTGGCTCTAGACCTCTTTTCTGGCACCTGAAGGGAGGCAACAGCATCCACTAGATAACGTGCACTACTGGTTACTGATACTTTCACAGGTGGGTCAGTGAACACCAAAGGACACCAATGCTTAGACTCACCTTCCAGAAGGGAAATTTTGGTATCCCAATTTATGTAAAACCTTCCTTCTTTGGTATTCTAGATCTGGAATTCAGCTCCACTTACATTATTTTTCATGGATTCCAGGAGTTGAAACCAGAATTTACTCCTCCATGGTACTTCTTGTGAGATTTCATGCAGTTGAAGTGTAATTCTTATTACTGTGACAGCTACTGAAACAGCTGGCCAGGTGAAAGAAGAAAACGCATCTTTCCCTGGACAAAGCTGGACAAAGCACCACAGGACTGCCAAGGTGGCCAAAAAGAGGTGAGAACAAAATGGACTGAGTACTGTAAGTGCCTGCCTTCAGCTGTAAGGGAAGTGCTTCTCTGTGCACAAAGTATGCAGATAATATTTGATAAGCAGTTTCTTTAGTTCAACTGCACATTTTTATTGCTAAGACACATTTATTACCTGGATTTTTCATACCAATTAGTTCAACAGTCATGAAGGCCAAGTCAACCTCCCAGACAATACACTGTAAAGGACGTTTCTGCACCACAATCTCCTGCAAGGCCTCCTGTGTCCTATTTGCCTCCTCCCTTCAAGACCCCTTCTCAAGATGAGCTGCAGTGCACAGATAATACAGAACTGCATCTGCTTTGTAAGACATCTTCGGCTTACAAGAACCAAGCACTGTTCCAGCTAAATAATCACTCCCAAAACTAGAAGATGAAGCATTTGGTTCTTTCAGCTTCTGTGATTTGATTTAGGAGAGTGAAAACATTCTGAAAGCCGCTCTAAAGGAAACCTGAGGATCCTCTAAACCTAGTAGAATATGACTGACTAACACAGAAAAAAACCCCAAACAACAAAACCTCCAGGCACCTGGTCAGAAATAGTATGTACTAGCATTCCTAGACATTCTTCCCAAACATACTTGTAAACTCTTTTCAGTATCACTGCTTATTTAAGTAGTGCTAATAACGTGCATGATTCATGTGAGTCCATAGTTTCTTGTCAGACTGCAGCAATTAAATTGAACTTTAATGAACTTAATCTGCAATGCTTTTTGAACACTGGGACAGTTGAGTGTTACCAGATTTGTTTTACATTATGTTTTCACCAATGATACTGCACTCGGCTTATACAATATGCCAAACCAGCCATTGATACAGCTGTTTCTCATGCATCATTTTAACATAAAAAACCTGCAGCTAGCTTAAGCAGTGACTGTTCTGCAGTAGGTAATAGCAGATTATTCTCTATTAAAAGTTCATTTTAATCAAACTGGGAATAAGAACATAATTTGTCAGGGTTCAACAGCACTTAGCTTTTACTACTGCCTTACACGTCTGTTGAACAGACTTTGCACTTTGGCAGGTAAACTGAACTGCAGCTGCGCTCAATCTCGCCTCACTAAATTTGGCAGACCCAAATAGGAATCAGCACTGAATATATTTCAGTGGCATTTTGATCTAAATCAGCATATGCCCATAAAGCCTGAAGAAGCTCATCATATGCTGTAGCTGATCAAGAACAGTGTAAAAAGAAGCTCTGATGAGATGTAAACAGCAATGTATTTGGAACAGCACTGATCAAAGGTCTGATTGTAAGAAATATAAAACATCTTTTTCTACCAAATAATTAATTGAAAAGGAACTGAAAAGATTTTATGCAGTCTCTCTAAAATACATTGCTTTGTTGCTCAGAGAAATTTGAAGTTTGTCCCAGTGGTTTTCAGGGAAACTACCCCAGAGCTGTGTGCCAGAGGAGGCAGATCACAGCTCTCAGGGCTCTGCAGCATACTTTGTCCATCTGTCATGTCTCCTGGATTCAGGGACTGGCGTGGCAGCCAGCTTATAAAACAGCATCAGCACAAACTTTTGCAACATGTTTGACACTAAATATGTAAGGCTACTTGAAAAGTCAATAATACAGGGTTACAGAATTAATTTTTATACTTAAGTAAAACTATCATTCCCAATTAGTATGGAGCAGTCACAGAATTTTGATTGCAAAACTGGTCTTATCCCTTTTCGCTTTATGATTCCAGAATGTTTATGTTGTGATTAGAAAACCAAAAACATGACATTTGCCATTCATTTTCCCTCCAATGCCTACAGCAAAGCCCTGCTTCACACTTGTGGTTACAGTAGCAATTGAGCAACAGAAACGACCCTCCTTGGGACAGCGCCTCTGCAGACCTCTGGGGAATTAGTATGCACCACTTTTTGCTTGGGGCTGTGCCAAAGGCAAAAGAGAGTTCTAAATGAACGAATAAAACATGTAAATAATAAATTGAAGGGTGATTTTTTGCTTAAAAATATTTTGATATCAAAATAAAAAACATCATTACCAAGATCACATGTTCAGAGCTGGCAGTGAATGTAATATTTAGCACACCTGATTGAAGTGAAAACACACAGAAGTGTATTCCCTCCTCAGCTGGTCTGATGTTCTTGAGATACGTTACCTCCTGCTTCTTGAATTCTAAGTAGATTTTTAACAAAAAATTGTGCTACTCTAAATTCCACAGCACCCATGACAGTTTGGATGGGTATCATGTTTTAGTTCTCCCCTGTAGCAGGCTGGATGCAAACACGAAGATGGCACTTGCCACTTTTAAAAAATAAATTTGCTTATCAAGCCAGTGCAAACACAACTGTAAAAAAATAACAAATTCATTATTTGCAGTGCTTTACTTTTAATTTCCTTTCAAAAGACAGTAAACCAACAATATGGTTCTGTCATTACTCCTGCATCTCTAGGAATGTGAAATATGTGCTTGTTGCTCTTTCTTTTGTTACTCTTTAATTAGAGCCAATCAAATCAGCAAAAGTGTAAGCAAACATAAAAAAGAGGATGTGGGAGAGATGACAGTGGGACTCCAAGCAATGCCAGAAGTTTCCTAATGAAGAAGTAGGTGACAAGATTGGGGATGTCAGGGAGAGTTCCATTGCATTTACAAGTCTATGACAGAAGAAATCCTCCTTTTCACGAAAACATGACTTACTTGGGAGGAAGAGGCATCTCACAGTCAGCCTTAGCTAAGACAATCAAAACAAGACAAAATCTACAGCAGAGCAACCTGCAGTCAAAAATACTCCCTCTGGCCTCCCTCTCAACAACTGATTGAGCAAGAAGCTGTTAACACAAGTAGCTTCTAATGAAGACAAACCTTTCATGCAGCACTGTGCCAACTGGTAACACTTTTGCCTGTAAGGTTTAACTTTTAAACAATCTGTTTGCATCCATGCCTGTTTGCAGACACTGGAACAGCCCAGACACTACCTGGCTTAGCAGCCACAGAGGACGGGTGAAGCTATGCACAGATAGAAACAATAAGAGAGCAAATGACGACTGCTGTCAGCAGCAGTTCAGTGAGCAAGAGTGAGGGAGCAGGCTGAGAGACTTGTATGTACAGAGATGGTGAATGAAAAGATGTGCTTCTCTCAGATGCTGGGAACTGTGAACACTGGAAAACATGAGACTGAATCCTCCACTTCTGTACTCGGACGAATGTGGGTGGCCCTGTCTGTGGTGTTCAAAAGCCAACATATTCTGGCTGTCTTGTAAATGTACCCTTCTCTTCAGATCAAAGTGGGAAGCCTTGGTGTCTCATACCACAGTGGGTGTTTCATCTGTGGCACAGGAACCAGATGCCCACTAATGCTTTCATTCCTATGACTGGGACCACGTGCAGTTCAGTGGTAGAACCCTCTCTTCACCCCTGCTTGTCTATACCCCTGCACTGCTCTTCCTTACTGTGTTCAGGAAGCACTTTCTCTTTGCTGCTTTGCTGATTGTGGTTTCCCACAAATCCCTCTGCTTCGTCCTGTCCCTTTCTTCCTTGCCACAACAAGGTTATAGCTCTGACCACATTTCCCTGGGTTTCAAACTGCAGGACCGTGAGATGCAGATAAAAAATTTGTGAACTGCTGACAGTGCTCAAATGAAGTAAAAGATGATGCTTCCTCTGTTCTTGTTCAAGAAGTACTTCTGGTTTAGTAAATGATTAGTTGTACTGATACATTCCCTTCAGCTCACTAATTCACAACTCTTTCTGTGGGGAAGGAGCTGCTTGCTCTGTGGTAGATTACAAAGCAGTATCTCCCAACTGCAGAACACATCCTGTCACACGCGGTTCTGTGATGGTCCCCTTATATATAGGTGTTCCATTTATTCATCTTATCCATTAAGGGACAACTGAAAGCTTCTATTTGGAAGCCAGTAATCACAATTCTAATTTGACCTATAGTACACCACTGCACTATGGTCTATTGTGATAGACAATCCAATAAGCAAAGAGCAAACAGAAGAAACTCCAGGCTGCTAAATTGAACTGAATTGGAGGAGCCCATAAATACTGAAGGTCTTTCAGGGATCCTCAGTTGCTGATCCTCAAGCCAGAATTCCAACCTTTTAAATTCACTGTCATTGGAAAACCTAACTCTTCTTCCATTCAAATGAACTAAAAATGCACTGTAATTTCATATTATAAAGTTTCAGTTAAAGTAACTTATTTAATTTGATTCTACTGAAAGCAAGAGTGTGATTTTGCATGATTTAGCATCATATATTAAAACCCCTATTTAAGTCACCGGTTTTATGTTCTTATACTCCAAAAGACGTCTAAATTTACTTTCTCTCCTCATTTATTTATTCAGTTATTACTATGCTATCAGTTGGCACTATCACTGAGTGACAAGCTTAGTTACACTTAATGTTGTATCATCCGCTTTTCCACTGCACAGATGAAAACTCAAACTCCTGCTTCTATATAATTATCTTCTATAATACCACACAGTTAAAAACAATTTGTACCTAGCTTTTGAGTTTTGTAAAATTCAGCACTGCTTTTTGGCTGAGCAGTTCATCAGTGCTGTGTTATCTAGCTCCAGAAGGGCTCATCATTGCAGCTCCCAAGTAGGTCATCAATTCACTGCCAACATATTCCAGAATGGTTCACCGATTCAGCGGTATCCAACACTGGAACTGGCAGCAATTCATTGCCATTGAGTGTCAGAGTGGTGTATTAACTCAATGTCACATAATTCTAGAGAAGAGCATTCAAAGTCACCTATCACCAAAGCGGTTCATCATTTCAATGTCACCAAAGTCCACAGCGGTGCATTAATTCTGTCTCATCTCCTTCCACTGTAGTTCATCAATTCAGTGCCCTGAAACTCAGAAGTAGTATTTAACCTGATTAAAACTCATCAAGAAGGAAAAAGGTGCAAAGAAAATGGAAAGACATACATCATACAAACGTAGGAATCAAATCTAGAGGTCAAGGGATCTCCATTACAAATACAGAACTGATTTAGTCAGCCAGATACTTGTGAAGTATTTAAAAAAGATATATCTACCACATTCTTTAGTTATCCATCCAGCACAGTGCATATTCAAAATGTAATCCATGCTGTATAGTCATGGATATCCAAATACATACAGCAAGTGCATGTCTTCCTTTAAATTGGACCTAATTCAAACTCCGGTCATATCAAGAATCCCTGAACAAAACAATTAAACCATCACCTTTTAAAAAAATGCTGCCCAGTTGGGAGAACTGCTCTAGCACAGACTATGAGTTGGAAGAGGGATACAGAGGCCACTGCTTCCCTGATTGGAGGGGTCTGCCCAAAGACCTCTGCTGGAACCTGCTGACTCCCTCGTCTATTCATTCATGTCAGAGAAAGACTTGAAAAAAAGCTGTGTACTGCATGGAAGCTTTATTCCCTCGCTGAATATGGCCTCGACGCATTTTACAGAATATAAGCTGAACTGGACTCCTCCCAGACATGAAGAAATGCAGCCAACTGGCACTAGCTGTCTCTTTCTCTCTCTTTCCAGATCTGTCATTGATGGTGGCTATAACAGTAATGTAAAATTCTGTGTGCTGTTAATACAATTAAATTTCTGACTACTGAATAATCTCTGTGTTACACCACACACACGCTCAATTATTTCTAAGGAAGAAATATCTATGACAAAATACAAAACTCTGCTGCTGCTTACGAGGGTAGTAATGGAAACCCTGATGAATGTACTTTAACTGCCATCTCCTTTAAAATGTCTCAGGCTATAATGTATCATGTAATTTTATGCATGTTCCCAAATACTTAAGTTCATTAAGTCTCATATCTTTCAAAATGTAAAAAAATCTGCAAGCAAATTTTCATAAAGTACCAATTTCAGTATTGCAAGCAAGTTCTACAGTAGAATCTTTACACAGAAGAAACAGACTTGCATCCTGTTCAAATTACTACCCTGAAAAATCTGAATTTTGAGCTTTATAATCTATACTCTATACTCTTAAGCATATGCACCAAACTGGCAATGAAATAAACTAGAGCTGGGTTTCCTACTATTCATGGCTATTATTGTATCCGTCAGAACAATAATTCAAAGACCAATTATAGAAAAAGGACAGCAAAATGAGCCCAGTTAGTTAAGGGTGGCCCTTCCTTTGTGACTCTCAGACTATCAACAGTGTGGATCACAACCTGCAGTGTGGGAAAGACTCTGTCATGGAACAATTTTATCACTTTTGACAATAATGGGCTGGCACTCTGGCTCTCTGCCTGCCAATATGTCAGCCAAAGAGTCCAGTGAGTAGCAAAAGCAAAAAACGCGACAGCTCACTTCTCCCTGCAGCAAAGGAGAAAAAGGGATCCCACTGTGCTCTGTGTCTGAATTCACCCAGTGCTCCCCGTGCCTGGACACAAACACAATGAATTATCTCTTACTCAGGGCACGTGGAAAGATGAGAGCCTAACATTAGTGACAGATGAAAGACTGACAGAAGTTTGTTGCCCCTGGCTGGCCATGCAGACCTCCTAGGGAACAGATCAAAATAAAGTCTGTGGCAGCACAATTCCTAAAGCATCATACTGCCAGCAATGCTTTAATAAATGCATTTGAACTAAAATTGCTCATATTACTGGGGGCTTCCAAAAATTGTAAGAACGTTTTATTATGTACACACTTTGGTAAATGCCCAAACATCACTGATGTTCAGAACAGTCTAGTACTGGCATTTTGTTTGTATCTCCCCCTGCCTGTCTCCCTGGATTGAAAAGTAACTAAATACTGGTCATCTGCATAAAACTTAAGTCTGAGGTAACTCTGAACTCCATTTGTATTTCATAGTTTCAAAGTACGAATTTGATGTCCTTTTTTGAATAAATTATACACACACATCAATAAACAGCAGGTACCCATAGCCTGGCTTCCTGGGGATTCCTCAGCTCACACAAGAGTGAATGCAATGAGATGGTACAGCAGTATCTCTTGGACATTTATAAATGAAAGAGGCTAAAGTTTTCCCCTCAACCTGTTAGTTCATGGGGGTGGTTTTGGTCAGGATAAGCCTGCTTTTATCGAGTGCCAAAGATTTGCCCCATGATTAACACTGCTGGAAGTGGAAGGGAAAAAGAAGCTCCAGCCACTTGCAACAGATTTGACCCACAGCTCATACTGAAATAGCTGTGACTGCAGAACAATGAAATAAACTTACATTCAATGTGAAATGAAAGGAGGTCATATTTCATAGCCTTTAAACAAATATTCAGTTTCTCGCTTCCTTTTCTTAGTCCAGTCCACTGCCCTGGGCTTCTTTTCATTGTATCTATGATGCTCCTTAGCTACAGCAGGGAAAAACTGACACTCACAGAGACCAAAAATACAGAAAGAAAAAATTGATACAACAAGCACAGTCTGTGTAAAACATGTACCGAAATGCTTTTTGGTACAAGGTTTGGGTTTTTTTAACTAGGGCCCAACTGTGGCTTAAATAGGAAGTTGTATAGGAAGTGACAGGTCACTAAGTGAGCCAGATGTTTGAAAGCCAGATTTCCCAGACTTTTCTTTATAGGGAGGATGATAAAAATAATCAAAAGACCCTTCAAATTATTTTTATTAAAAAAAGAAAACTGTCTAAGGAAAAAGAAAACCCTCATTATGAGAGAGAGCTAAAGCAAAACACTTTGTAAATAAACTCCTTCCTGCCTAGAGATGCTGCAAAAGAACCTTCTTGTCTTTGTCACAGCAGGTCCTTGCCTTCAGTTTGTTCTCAGTCAGGGCTGCAATAAACTCCACACAGATGCCAAAGGAGTCTTTTTCTTCCTGTCACCCGTGCTGTGTATCTGTTTCCCATTCCTCTTGGTAGTGTCCCAGCATTTGCTGCAATGTTACCAGCCCAGCAGGGAGGAAGTCTGTATTTGGGCTAATGTTTATGAAAAAGTAACTGTGACATTCCATCACAAAAAGCCCTAATTACGCTGAAAACATTCAATTTGTGCCATCCACTCTGTTTATATATAAACATGACTGTATCTGTGAGACCTACAACTGTGTAACATTGACGTGATTTGTGAGTGCTTAGCTCAAGACTGATCAGCTTCGTGTATAGAAGGCAAGCATAGAGATCCAGAAATGCATTCTCTGCTGCTCACATCCATTATCACTGTTGTATTTTTGATAACAAAACAAGGTCACTAGCTAGAGTGCAGTTATCAAAATCCTCAAAAAAAAAAAAATTCATATGTATATTAAAAAAAAAAAATTAAACCAAAGGATTTTTAAACTTACTTTTGGAAGGGACACGCAGATTCGATCGTACCACTTGTAAGGAGTCTGCTTGAACTCGAAGCTCGTAACTTGTCACACTTTCATAATCCAGAGACTTTTTAAGTGAGATCACGCCTGTTCTGTTATTAATAGCAAACACATCTGAAATCCACCAAAAACAGAAGTAACTTTCTAAGATGCATAAACAATTTTTTAATGCCTCAGTGCTGCTGGTCTGGTGATGACACTGGTCTCCTACATGGTCTTCAGAAAGTCATTCCCACCCCTCCCTCAGGCCTCTAAAAGCCCACATAACTCCTCTTTGAGGCTACCTTCAAAGGAGCACAGCAGCTGAATCTGGCCTGGTGCTGGAATAACCAACCTGCGGACACGCTGGGAAAAGCACACAAGATAAGCAGCCTACTCTCACAAAAAGGAGGATGGGAGGAGGAATTCTTCCACACCTCTCCAAATAATTTAGTGCAATTTTGTAGAGATTTCAAGGATCACAGAGAGTACTCCAGAAGGATGCAAATGCAGGAACGATGTTTTGTTAAAACATCAGGCTCTAATCAAATACTTGTGGCTACAGCATGGCAAAATCTATAATGCCTTAAAACAGATTTCTAAGCCAGAAGTACAAATACATCAAAGCGATTCATATTCTTGTTTCAGTATGTCATGAATTCACACCATGTGGCACCGATGTGAATTTTCATGTCAGTGAGAATGTCACTTACTTTAATTTTTATTGTAATTCTATTAACTAATCTGATCTTTAGCTGATCTCTAAAGGCTTGATAATGGAAGTCCCTCCTGTTTGTACAGATGCAGTGGGATTTCACCTTAGCAGTGTTATTTCTAATCACTGCTTCCTGAAGACTTCTGATGCACGCACTAGGCTCAGCATAACCACTAAGACCAAAATATTACTACTTACTCTCTTCATTTCCTGAAACAATTGAATATACAATTGTCTGGTTCAAGGCAGCTGCTGTAACAACTGTGACCACAGTTCCTTTTGGTGCACTTTCACTCACTGGTGGGGGTCTGCAGAATAGAACAAAAGTATTTGTTATGTTCCAGTTGCCTGAACAGCAGTTTACTGAAACTTATTCCTAAGGTTAGCAGTTTAATCCATCTATTAGGCTGTCAAAACGACAGGATCGGTTATTACAGAAAGATGTATTAAAAAGGCAAATGCTTAAGCTTCACCTCTGCAAATGCAAAAAACAGGTAGAAGTCCAACTGTCAAGATGTGACAATATAAGGATATAATAGTTCTTTGATATGAGAAATGGAAAATCATGGAATAATGAGTAGAAAATAAGAGAAACACAAGAACCACCACAGACTGATAAATTGCAAGTAAAATTTAGAACATAACAGTTCTTTTATAACACCTCTACTAAGAAAACCCAGTAATCTATCAGAAACGCATGCATGTCATTCATGGTAAAAATAATTTAAATAACAAGCACTTTAAAGCCACCTCCACAGGAATTTCTGCCCTTCAGAAAGATCAAAAAATTTTCCTGCCAACCCATTTCAGTACTAAAAGCTTTTCAGGAAATCAACTGCAACCCAGATATACATACATACATATCTTTTAAGCATTCAGTAAATAGTTTCTGATTCACTGAGCACTGATTTGTGTAGAGAAAGAGAAAGAAAAAAGATTACACTACTAATACATCGGTATCTCACGTTCTGCATACCCTACCAAAACTGAAAACCGAGCATTTCATATTCAGCATAGTTTCATCATGTATAAATACTGAGTTTCCTCCTGAAATGCAGAAAAGAATTACTTCAGTCTTTCTCTTCTGTTGTTCAACTGCTATCTCCTCAGACAATGTGATGAGTAACATTTTGAGATGCTGTTTCTTCAAGGAAACTGTAACTACTTCAAAATGAACAGTCTGTGCTAATGTCTTTAAAACAGCAATATAAACAATTTCAACATGAAGAAGTGAGACACTTGAGGTCATCTCAAATCAAATGGTTCCAGTTTTCATCACAGCACGTAAAGGCTGAATTAATGATTAAAACTATTCATGCCTGTGAACAAATAAATTTGAAAGGCAGTTTTCCCACTCATCCATAAATGCAGATGCATCTTTATTAAAACTAGCATTATCCAGATATTTTTAATTTTTAAAAAATTACACTCAAAAATACACAATAAAAGACAGATGAGGTTATGCTGAGATAGGCTCCTAAATAGGAGTAGACTTTAAGGAGTATTTCAGTTGCGCACTGACCTTTAACATTCTGGATATAACCTATACCTGCTTTTGTTTCAGAGAATATTTTATGAATTCCCTCTTCCATCGTCCAGCTATTCTTCAAATACTCTACCCCATACCACATTTTCCCATTCTAAGGGCAGGAAGCTGGAATCCCAGGTTGCAGTCCTAACTATTGAACCCAAAACTTTGCCATTACACACCAAGAGACCAACGATCTGCCCTCAATCTCTGTCTTACAAACATTTTCTTTGGGATGAACGTTGGTGGTTCAAACATCCTAGAAAAAGTTCTAGATAATTACACTGAATATACATAATTAAGTTAAAAAACTTCAGCTGGTGAATTATTCATTATTGCTTAAAAAAAAAAAAAAAAAAAAGAGAGAGAAAGAAAAAAGGAGAAAAGAAAAAAAAGAGAGACCTGGGTAACTTGGGTCATGATGCCTGTTACACAACCTCTTGCCCTGGAGATGATGGACTTGCCTTCGTGCTTTGTGGCTTTCTGCAGCAACTGCCTTCTGCCTACATGAACACTGGTAGAAGTTTACCTATACTTCTAACTCTTCCCTTGAGTTGCTATTCAGACTGCCTTCACCATGACCCTTGTTTCTCAGACTGCTCCCTTACTTTGCCTTAAGGGTTATACTTCTCTTGCTCTTCCCTTAATCCTTAAAGAGTTCTTGCTCTCAGCTTAATCCAATTAGGGCACTGGACTGCTGCTTGACTGCTGATGCTCCTGATTACACTACCTGTAATAAAGATGCCAAAGGCAAACCGTATCTGTGGCTCATAGGGCTAAGGTACATCCATTCTTCCTTCCCTCCTTGTAACATCTTCCATTGTTTTATTTACTTGTTTTGTTTTGCTTTCTGTGGAGGGCCCAGTTTGTCAAATTAAAACCCTGTATCTCACTTAACATGGTGAGGTATAGCAATTCATCTGAGCATCCCTAGTTCTGCCACTGTACAAATAACAGGGAGAAAATCCTGTTCCAAGCTGAGCCACACTGGGTCATGTAATAGTGACTGTACTGAAACACTGACCTGACTTTTCTGCAGAAAAAGATGATAAATTCACTTTTACTCACACACACATGCACAAAGCAGATCACTCTGGCTCCCATTCTTCTCCCTCAAGTGTGCTATCAGCAGTAGAAATTATATTCATTATTGCTACCTGATTTATTAAGCTGCAAAACTAGTGCTATAAAAGCTTATTAATGTGCATTTTACAAATGCAAAGGTTAATCTTAGAGACAGGAAAAAAAGGCTGTAACATCTGAGAGCATTTCAAGCTGTAGCTATTTTGATGAGGTCAGAGATGCAGGCCACTGAGGAAAATAAAGAACCTTTTTATGATGCGTTATATATTATGTTGTTTTCTTTTTCTTCTGAAGGCATATAATTTGAACAAAAAAAACTCATGACTGTGTATACACAAACCCCACATTGCATCTGAAGCACACTTTCAGTATGTTATTTTAATGGAAATGGCCTTGTAACTTCCCCTCTGACATAGCTGAATTCAGTGAGTTGACAAATCAATATCAATTAGCAAGTGCTGTTGTGTTTGCTATGAGAGCCTATAGAGGGAGCGGACAGAAAACCACCACAGTAATCGCATTGATTTCATTTCCCTGATTTAACTAAGGTGATCAGGTTCAACAGAGGTAATGCTTCAGCTGAATTAAAACATACAGTTGGTCTCTTAAGAACATTTGCTGAACCGTAGAGAAGTGAAGCGGCAAAAGACAATGGTATGCAGCTGACAATATACTGTTCTTTATCTTCTACTACAAGGTCTATTAAGCTTTCTTTGGGGAAAAGTTCATTATTTTCCAATTTTTGAATGAGTAAGATGTACAACAGTGCCTTTTTTCTTTCTTTCTTTTTTTTTTTTTTAAGTGGTAGACATATAATTTGAAGCCATTTTAGGGGACAGACGAGGGCATTTTTTATGCAATAATTTTGCATTACTGGGTAATAAAGGCCAGTTATTTTTGTGAGAAAACACGACACTAGCAAAGAAGTGCAATCCAGTCCAAGCCACTCAACAAAGGCTTAGAAAACCGACAGCACAGTGAAAAGGAAGGGTACTGCTGTGACTTCAACACACAATCAGGATTCAGAGCATCTGAAGGTGTTTCTGTTTGATGATGTTTGCAATACCTTATTGATACACTCATTACCCTGCCAGCCACAGGCTCTGACTGTACCTGACAGTATGTTTCTATCACTCTCACCTGCATGGGACTAGCACAGCATTGCCTTACTGTCCAGTGCTGACTTATCTGAAATATTTTAAATGAAATGTTTACTTCCAGAGCTTTTGAACAAAACACCTTCTCAAATATGTGATTTCAAATATATGTCTCCAATACTTACATGCATGGGTATCCACATACATACAGTCACTGAATGTAAGAAGGGCCGTGCATTAACATGATAATCCACTTGCACCTCATAAATCTCGGGGTGAAATGGGATTAACAGCAATTAACACACACTTAAGCCACCTCAGTTGCAACTCAGTCTTATCCACAATCTTAATCTTTCCTCCTGAACACTTTCCTTTGCACAAACATCTTTTGACCATGAAAAAATAAATGTATTTCTATACCAATATTGCGTTCATTCACAAGGTATTTTTTTGTAACGGTCACAGCCATGTGCAATTTAGGTCAGTTGATCTTCACTTTAATGTTTTCACAGAAATATTAAATGGTATCTTGTCAGCATCCAGGATGGGATGGATACCAGGAGGGGCCCCCACTCCTGCAGTGCAACAAAGACACTGTAGGATGCCTGGACTCGGCGTGAAGCCTCCCAACCTGCCCAAACCCTTTCTGACAAGCTGTGATGGTAAAAGAGGGCACGAAGGCAGCAAAGTGTAAAAAAGGAGCAGCCTCAATCACTTTGTGCCATGCTGAGATAAGATTGCTATCCAATGGCCTCGGATTTGGGAAGGACAAAGTAATTTAAAATTGACAAAATAGATGTTCAATAATATGTCTTCTGTCCCACTCTTCTGATTTAGTTACCCTGAACAAGTTTTAGATTTGCCTGTATTTCTTTGTGGCCTCTATTGCATTGCTCACTGCTTCAGAATGAAACCATACCACAAAATGTGTTTGCTTCTCAAAAAACCCAGAAATCAACCCCAAACTAAAAGAATAACAGGACTGAAATAAAGTCATTATTTATACACAACAACACTGAAAAAGGGTACAAATTGTAAAAGGATATCTTTTAATTTGCTGTATCTCAATCAGTGGGGGAAATGGAGGCTGAACTCATACCACATACATTGCAGAGCATAACTATTTTTAACATCCAAAGTAAAATTTTAACTTTTCCTCTCTTCTTTTTTCCCCTCTGCTAAACATGTCAGACTCTCACCTATTTTTCAACTTGCCTGATATCAAATATGCTTTAAATTCACTGTGAAACTTTTATATCTTCAAAAACATGATTTTTTTAAAAATTTTAAACCAGCAAACCAAATAATAAATTGAAAACCTAGTTTAGTGCTGAAGTTTGATAGTGTGATGTATATTTACTCTGTATTAAGACACTTCAGTCTACTCTGTTTTGTGGATTATATTATTTAGTTCATGGAGGTCCAAAAATATACCTCAGAATTTAAATAGGGTTTTTTTGTTGCTCAATTATACTAGGATTCTTAGCTCAACTTGATTACAATGTCATTTGGACCTCTCCTGGTAAAATTGTCTGCCTACCTTCTCTCACATTACAGCTTCTGGAAGTGTTTTTGCCTTGGCTACTTTTAACTTTCTAGGGCATTTTACCTCAACTCATTCAATCTTCTATCTAAAACATATTTGTGAGCAGCAAACACATTCCTGCACAGATTCTTTTCATCTGACTCCTCATGGGAAGCGTTTCGTTTGTTTTTTTGTCTGTCTGATGCTTTGCATTACATAGAAGCTATGTAAGCCATTAAAAAACCCTGAGCTTACGTATTTTTCTGGAGAAAAGTCAAGTGTAGACAGAGCACTAGAGAGTCTAAAATCAAGTGAGCTAACAGTGAAGTTATATGGAAACTAAGCTAGCTAATAAAAGCTCTATGAACAGAAACACGTAAATATTGGTCTGGCTATGCAGCTCAAATTTTTAGAATTGTGAAAAAAATGTACAGGTTTCTAACTTGTGTGCAGCAAACTAAGTTCTAACTTTGGTGCAGCAAAACAAAAGAAGAAACAAGAAAGCAAGAAGTAAACATCATGATGGTAGCTCTTTTAATCCTTTCAACAACACATTTAGACTATCTCAACTTCCTGTATTTGCTCAAAAGAAGGACCTAGCCATATTTTAGAGCAATAATTGATCAATTTCTTGAATTTTCAGTTTCCAGTAAGTGCAACTGTAACAATCTGAACAGTTTGTCAGAGGCAGTGCTTTTTTTTTTTTTCCTTTTTTTTTTTCCTGGAAAATATTCTTAATTAGATGTATTTTTCAAGCAGTTTACCTTCAAAGTGTCCTGAAAAGGATCATGTATTCCTTACCGCACTTAGTATCTTCACCTGTCTCAATTCTCAAATTGGTTCAAGGCATTCTGACCTTTTCATGGTATTTATCTCTGAAACAGACGACAGGGGAGTCTGGACATTGTTACAGTACACCCCTGTCACTACCCATTAGCTTTTAAACCAAATGTCAGATTTTGTTCCCATGCACTCTCTGTCATCAGGCGTAATGTGTTTGTGTTATCCTACCAATCTTCCTAAATTCCTAAGGACATGAAGACATGAAAATTTCTGTCAGGATTACTATAGAAGCAAAAAAAGGAAAAGAAAAAATTCCCATTAAGTACAATGTAGGGCACACTCACATGCCAGAACTGGTCAGACAGTCACTGATAGGATCAGTTCTAAGACCACAGATAATGCTGTGGCTTTACGCTCCCATAACACACTGCCAAAAGCCAATAGGGTTTAATACTACAGTTGTATTATTTCTATCCCATATTCACATTCCCAGAATGACTTGGTTCTACATTTCATTAAACTGCAACATGGTGTTGAAAGCTCTGACCCTCGTCCTCACCAAGCACAGCAAGGCAGAATACCTGCACATACCTGGACCCTGTGCTTACCTCTTTTGGTACAACCAGGTAATATGCAACTAGATTAATTTCACCACAGTATTTCATTGAAAAAACAAATACATCAAGTTAGAATTTCTTTCTCATTTGATAAAAAGAAGTAAATGTTCTTAACAAATTTAACAAAAGCGCAAGGTAGCACTACTAAAACAAGGAAAACTGGGAAAAAACGGTGATCCTTCTACTACACTGTAATCGTCTGTTAACTCATTCACAATTTTTTCAATGGCAAACCACACTTCAGTATCTGCTGTATAAGTAAGTTAATTTCCTAACTTCTATAACTACATGCTGAAGTATGCTTTCTTACTTGCTTTACTACAAACCAACTAAGTACCAGAAGAATACCACCATAAAACATCAATTCCAAAGGCAAAATCACAGGTATCTGTGTGAACCTCCACATCTGGCATTGTTTAGTCTGGAGAGGAGACTCAGGAGACTCTACAGCTGCCTGACAGAGGCTGTAGGCAGGTGGGGGTCGGTCTCTTCTCCCGGATAACAAGCAACAGCACAAGAGGAAATGGCCTCAAGTTACACCAGGGCAGGTTTACATTGGATATTAGGAAAACATGTCTCCACTGGAAGGGTGGTGAAGCATTGGACCAGGCTGCTCAGGGAGCTGGTGGAATGGCCATCCCTGGAAGTATTTCAAAAACACACAGATGTGGTGCTTAGTGACATTGTTTAGCGATGGCCTTGGCAGTCCCGGATTAACAGTTGGACTTGATGATCTCAATGCTCTTTTCCAACCTGAATGATTCTATGATTCTGAATCTTCCTGAAGCCAAGCCGCTTCACTCACTGACATGTGAGGCAAATTAAAAATGCATGATGGAATCTATGCATCATTGCTTTAGCTTCCGTTTGAGGAAAACATTGGTTATTCCCCCCCACTTCAGAAATGCTGCTTCAAAAAATGCTGCCGGTAGTATTTCACTCTTTTTCACATCTTTCATTCATGGTATGTAACTGTAAATTCCATTATGGAAAATGTGAGAGCAGAAGTGGTAAGACTGGGACATCCTGGGAAAAGGATTACCCAAATGAATGCTCTAAATCTACCATCACTAAACAAAACACTTTTAAGGGACAAAACTAAACCCCTGTGCACTCCTGTTAGGGGGAATGACCCCCTAACTGAGCACTGCTTAAAACAGCAGTGAGCTCTAATAGGAAGGAAAAAAAGAAAACTTAAGTAAACAGAGGCTTAAAGAAAACAGCTCACAAGCAGCCTGATGAAAAACCAACTGCATCTAAGGCAGAAGTTTATATCCTGGCACTTAGCACATTGTTTCATTTACAAAGAATCTTGATGCCCTGAATAATGCCATTTTACTTACAGGAAACAAGTTATGAATTCTCAAATTACTTCTCAAAGCAACATGTCAGAGACAAGTAAGTAAAACAGTAAGAAAATAGCTTTTGAAACCTCAGCTGCCTACAACGCAAAACTGTTCCTCTCCCCTCCAAATCCCTGGTGTATCTGGTTTGGATTTTTTGCCCCGTTCTACCCTTGGTTTGAACAAAGGGCATTCTCAGCTGTTGTCCTCATTGCTTTACAGAAATTTAACACTCCTGATTTTCTAAGACATGTATAGGTTAACCAGTTCCTGTCCCTGAAAGAACTCATTTCTCTTAATACTTTTATTTTTCTTTCACGCATCGTAAAGTTCAATGACTGAATTAGAAGGATACTCATGATAAAAAAAGCACAATTACTCCAACGAGGTCTCAAGACTTTCACAACACAGTGGATGCTGTTCTGTGCACCTTGTTGAAGTAGGCACCAAATTAGAGAGATTTCAGACATGAAATGATACTCCTACCCTCAATGCCGCTGTACAGGATTCCCCATTTCCTATTTCACAATGAGAATAACTTTGACTGAACAGCAGCAAACCAAAGAACTGGGAAAAGCCTCTTTTAAATAATACTTCCAATTGACTGCTGATATGCCTCCATAATTTTGTTTCATAAAATCATTTATTTATACGTAGCTATTTGCTTGGATGGTATCTGCCTCCAGCATTGGTGGATTTAATTAAGTGGAAAAGATTACATCATATATTCTACTGAGCGAGCAAGAGGTCCACATGTCAGAAAATCTCACTTTCTAACCTGAACACATTTCAATGTTGTTGCTGCTAGAGAAATAAATGTCACACCACATTCACACCAAGTAATAGCCTCAAATTCACAGCTTCACATATTTCCTCATAAGTTGGAACCAAACTTCAGATTACCATACAACTGGACACACCTTTCCGAACAGGTTTGGGACCTATAATGCAATACTAACAGAAGCTAGAAGTTTCCAGTATTTTCCTTTTCCTGCTGTGAAATGGCTGAACACCTGCTTAATGTGCCCACAGGCAATAATTTGGAACCAATGATGCTGCTTTCAGTTAACATTTCATTTCCTGCTACAGAAGCACATTGCTGTTAGGAATGACCTTCTAGTTGCAGGGATGTGATATTTATTAATTAACAAAACAAGAAAAAGATCCCAAGTCCCTTTGAACTTTTACTTTTTTAAAATGAGAATGTCCTCATAAAGAAGACAGGCTTGCTAAAAAAAACCAACCTAATTCATCTGAGGTTCACTTCACATCTGGTCTTCACTGTTTCATAGCGCTACTAATTATGATCTGTTAACTAAGAAGTGAAAGTGCTGCCATTACTTGTTTGGAAGAAATGGAAACTTCTGGATCAATTACTTGCTCTGGGGTTCAATCAAGAGGTGATCTGGGTGGAGCTGCCAAAGCAAGAGAAATAACAGATTGGGAAAGAAGCACCCAAAACAGCTGATTTCATTCTCCCAAGCATGTGATTTATTGTCAGAGACATGGCTGTTTTGGCTGTTTCACCAGCACTAAGCAGAATATCGAAGTCAGCATTAAACACCTTAATAAACTGTGGAAACGGCCACAGCCTGTTTTGGGTTGTGATGCAGAAAGTCTCACACTGTGTGCTGGCACCCCTTTCTTCATCACCTTGCTGTGCACAGCCCCCCCAGGCCCTTGCTCTCCAGGCTGACACTTCAGCTGGAGAGAGGCAGTGGAAGAAGCAGCTCAGGCCTTGTCTGTACACCGCTGACAACCGCACCACATGCTAGGCTTGGTGCCTGTGCCTCCCCCTCTGCCGCCAGTGTTTTGGAGAACCAGGAACATCTGACTGCCAACCGCCCCAGACAGATGCAGCAAGAAGAGCATCAGCAGCAGTGTCCTTCCCTGGCAGCAAAAGGTCAAGTTGGCTCAGAGTTGGACTAGCCATCTAGAAATAAATGTCTGTATGTTATAGGCCTTTGATTCTTTTTGATTTTTTCCTCTTCACACTTACCATCTTTTACAGAACAAGCAAACAATGCTTGGTTTGGATAACACTTTATTTAGCAGGCATTGCTACTTTCAGCTCTCTCAAAGTTGTATTTAATATCCATGACAAGGACAGACAAAGATCCAAGTACAGAAGTATCCACATCGCTAACGCAGTTAAACTCTTTGGCATCAGAACAAAGATCCAGTCTAGGAGCACTGCGATAGCCTCCAGTACCAGCTGAAATGCAGTCAAGCGAGTTAGGCTTACATCTAAGGATGCACTAGAGAGACGTGTGGGAGCTGCAGTGTATTGGTGTCCCTAGAAGACGGTGACATGCAAGGAGCAGTAGGCATGGATCATCTGGCCCTTATTAACTACATTAATGGCCTGAAAGCCCCTGGGGTGGCATCTTCACAAGCTGCTGGACCAGATCATGCAGACCTGCTGGCTGATGCTGCTTTGCTTCTAACAGGGTGTGAGCGTGTGGAGGAAGAATGTCCTAAAGCATGCTGCACCCAGGCTACTGGGACGCTTGACCATGACTTGCTAGCTTCCACCAGAAGAGCTGACTGGTTGCAGCAGATATCTTTCTGATGTCCTTTAGTGGTCATCTATATCAGTCTTTAGGAAGGAACTATATTCTATCACTCATCTGTCATAAAGCAACTGCTCCATGTTGTATTTTACAGTTCTCAGAGCTCTTAGCTGAAGGGTGGGCGGGGGAGAGGCTAATTAATTTGCCCCCGGTTATGTAATAATGTAGAGGGACAGCCAGTGAGTAAAATGCAAATCTCTGGCTGCCTCCTGTGGAAGTCACTTTAAGACATGGATAATAATCAATCAAAGCCTCCCTTATTATGGACAGGACTCCAAGCAGAGACCCTAATGCACTGATGTACTTCTGACAGAGCAGAGAGCTGCCAGACCAAAAGCTCAAGGCAAAGTTGCACTTTTATCTCCTTGTCTGCCTAATGCAGCTATGCCTTTTTGATCATGCCATCTGGTCCCCCCCTCCTATTTTTTTTTTATTTATTTATTTATTTCTGATTTGTAATACATACTGCAACTGTGCAGGCAGTTTTATTCTGTAAAACTTTTCAACTGTAACCTTTTTCTAAACACACAGAAATGAAGTTTGTAACCAGCTAGAAAATGCTGGAATGATCCCAATTATGATAATTATGCAAGGAAAGATCAATACTAATCCACTCAAAAGCCACTAATTCTCAAACCTTCAGAAATTCTAGTAGCTACATCCAACAGTTTATCATTTTGCAAGCAGCACCATTACTCTGTGCTGACATTTACCCTGAAGAGATACTATGTCAACTGAAAAATAAGGTTATATGAAACCTGCCAGTTTCAGCTTGCATCACTGTCAAGAAACCAAATACAAAGTGTGTTTGCAGAGTGTGACAATCTCTCAGAATCTTAGGAATTAAAACTAGTCCTGCTCCAAAATGTTTGAGAGAGTTTCAGAGCTGAATCAGAAAGTTATGGGGTTGTTTTCATTTAATTTCTGATGTTGAAGAAAATGACTAACTGCCTTTGCTGCCCTCAAAAGATTTAAAGGGTTTTTTTATGACTGTGTGCATCAGAGAATTTATGAAGAATGGCGCATCGTTATTTCTTTGGAAAGTAGCCTCTTCAGCTAACCCTGATGAGTTTGCAAGGAGGAGAAGATAATGTGGGTTATTCAGTTGTCACCTAGGGTATTGCAGGATATGAACCACTTTTTACTGTAAGCTTTCTTCATTGTAGTGAAATAAAGGTCCCGTTTCCTGGAATAAAACTGGAGCTCAAGGTGGCCTCAGGAAGTCTGAGGTCAGTTCACTTTTCAGAAGGCAACACAAACTCTGCCTGTGCTCCTGAACCTGAGAGTCTCTTCTCACAGTCCTGCAAAGGCACTGTGTTGGGTGATGTAAGAACTGGAAGACACCTCTTCTACAATGCAGGGGTGGACCACACTGTGCTTACAGTACTGCTGCGGCCTGACTCTGCTGGGTTTGACCTGAAGTGGTCTAGCACTGTGGCTACATTGTGGCCTCTTCCAAAACACTGCTTGGGATTACATACTTGTCACCAGATGAGAGTCAAGGGCAAGCTCCTTAAAGGTGAAGGTCATTTGGAATAAAGTTATAAAAGAAAAAGGAAACAAAGTGCGTTACTACCTATGCACCTAGCGGTGAAGAGCCTCTTTAGCAGCTCCAGCTCCCTGACTGGCTCCTGAGGCTAGGTACATCAGCTTTTGTAATCTACCCAAAATGTGGACTATCTTGGAGAGTATCATATTTTCATGCCCTTCTGTTAAAACATAGCTACGCATTTTTCTTTTCCTCACAGCTAAGCATATAGGACCTGTTCACATTTTTCTTGAAAATAGTAACACAGAAGGTTAAACGTACTACAGAATGGCTTTAAATATTATACAGAAATTGCATGTGCTCACATGACATCTGAAATTACAGTAACAAATGGAAACATTTTTATTTAAAGGACTACATTTTGCTACATTAACCAAACTGTAGTTCATACATTTGAAGACAGCTAATAAAATACAGTGAGCTGCAGGGATAATTTCTCTCAAGAAAAATCCTTCAGCAAAGGATTATAATTTGCACTATCATTATAGGTTTACAATTTTGCACTATTGCTTCAGATTTCATACTTGTTTTAAGATTAAATACAAAATTAGTAGAAGACTGGCAGTATATTGCTATTTTTCATTTCTTTAATGTATTGTCTCAAAATGCTAATACTGTAATCATGAGGAAAACCAGAATGCACATAATGAATTTTTGTCTAAACTCAAAACATCTGAGCAAGTCCATTCATTATGGTCTACTGAAACCAATAATATTTCATTCAGTTTCTGGTTTTGGATTTCTTACAGTACTTTGTTTTGAAAATGTATCTACAAACCCCATTATATTTTGATACTTATCATGTTTCTACATTGGAAACAAGAGCACATATTGCAGCAAGGCTGTAACTTCTTGATACCGTGAGGCAGGCTGCATTGATCCTACCACTTCCTATTTTTGTATGGTTGTCAAACTTCTTTTATGTTTACGAACACATTCTCTGTAACAAAATTTAACAAGCTAATCAGCCTGTGAACCACTTTTTTTTTTTTTTAACTTAATTTTAAGAAAATGGTGTTGATTTTATTAAATTGTCAGAGGGTAAACTTTATCAAATCGTGACTCTGTAGTAATAATAACTATCATCTGCACTTCTAATGTCAAAGAGGTTAAGTTTGAATTCTCTTGTGTTCCACATGAATGGTGTACAGGATCAAAACAGACTGTAGGAAACTTAACCTAGAGTCCTGGTGATCCCAGCTACAATTTCAATGCATGCAATTTTTTGTTTATCCACATGACTGACATTTTCAACAGCTTCCAAGAGGATAATTTCAAACAAATCTCTCCTCACTGTCATTCTCAACTACAGCCCAGATCTTTTCAGTTGGAGACAACCTGTTAAGACAGTAATATTGCACCACTATCTGACACAATTAGGGAATGGCTGGATGCCAAATATCTTGTGGCTAGGAGAAACAAGCAACTCAAGTATTTTGCCACCCTCACTTTGTCACAGAAGTGCTGCAAAGATGTTCTGTATGCTATTTCACAC
This sequence comes from Falco biarmicus, assembly GCF_023638135.1. Classification (NCBI taxonomy): domain Eukaryota; kingdom Metazoa; phylum Chordata; class Aves; order Falconiformes; family Falconidae; genus Falco; species Falco biarmicus. Next base: position 34,487,123 of record NC_079296.1, read on the forward strand.
AGTCGTGCTTCTGGTGGACTTGAGTGCTGACTACGTACTCCTCAGAGCGGCATCCAATTAATTTACTAAAGAAGAGTTAACATCAGTATATATGCTATCAGCACTTAAGTACGCAAGGTTTTTGGTGCTTTGGTTCGGATCTTATTTTTGTGTCGTTTCCTTCCGTGAGCCAAAGTGAATAGCAGAAGGTACAAAAGTTGCAGTATGTGCAGGGGAAGCAGTTTCATACCGACCATAGAGTGTTTTTGTAGCCCATGTATCTCAGGCTAGCATTCAAACAGGAATTTATTTCAACTTTAAAAATGACAGTTGTAATGTGAATAAATAAATGTTTTACCTGTATTCATCCTGCGTAAACCGTGGAATTACTGAAGGCTGAAGTACAGCAATTTCTACAGTAGTGGTGTTAAACTTCACAGGATCCCCATCATCATATGCAATGACCACTAGCTATAAACAATATAGAAAATTACACTCTCAGTATAGGCAAGAACATTTTTTATGTTGGCTTGCAACAATTCTTGCATTTTCAGGGTCTAACAAGTCAGATGAGATTTTCTTTCACTGCAGATCATACCTTGTGTAAGAACAAAACATAGTGAAAAAGGTGACAGCCATCCACAAGTTGAACAATCTGCTAGAAAATTCACAGAAACACAGCAAACTGGAATTCAAATACAACAGTCTGCTGCAAACAACCCCTCCAAAACACACTTCTAGCTTCAAGTACATTTTCCAGGGGATCGGCTTCACATCTAACCACTGACTGTCCTGACTCAGAACTCCAGGATCAATTTCAACTTCTTTAATGGTATGTAGGTCAGTTCTACATTTACACGTTTTTTTTTTTTTATTTAAATGACACCTATAACCGCCAATAAAAGAAAACCAACAGAAAAAGCACTAGGTAAGAATTCAGTGTTGCTGACATTAGTATCTAAAAGCAATGTCTGATATCAAACCAAAAAAAAATTAACATTACCTCGCCTCCCAAAAAAATTATCTTAAGAAAAGAGATCTTCTGTACACTAAAACATGAACAAGGATGTTCTTCAAAGGTGGCCTATTATAAAAGTTTTGCTTATCTGATCTATTCTCATTTCTATTTGTTTAATCTGTGCTTGTCTGCTAGGAAAAATAAGTTCAACTGTTTGCAGCTTTTATGTAAAGGTAAGCTATCTGCTAGCAAAAGGATGAGAGACCAGGCCACTGAAAATGGGGTGGACAGTTTTCCATAGTTTCCCCTCTCTCTAGATTGGTCCTTAGTTCAGGAGGTCACTAGATGAAGCAGGTCAGCACCTCATTCTAGATAAGAGTTTTGAACTCATTTCTCTGAGTCCAAGCTATTCTCAAAATAAGTTGGTGAAGAGACAAAACAAAAGAAGGCATTTTTCAGCCAATATATTAGGGAGCACACCAGTGCAAGATATCATAATTGCAGAAAGTATGAGTATGTTAAAAATTGACTGAAAAAATTCTCAGAAGATTCAGTGGCAGATACACCCCAATGGTCTACTCAGAATACCAACTCAGAGTCTCCACATCACTGATTTCTAGAGTCTTTTCTGTGCTTCTTCCCTTAGTATCCATATTTTCTGAAAATTAACACTCTGCTGATTTTACCATTCCTCTGCCCTAATATAAAGCAGTCTTCATACAGAAACATATGTCTGTGTGTACGTCACCTGCGTGTTATGTATCACAGCTTCAGAAAACAGCCACACCAGATAATTACCAAGAAGTAAAAATAAAAAGTGCAGCAACAGAAAAGATAGACTGGTGATGTTAACCAAGAGATATTTCTCTTCCATTCTGAGTTTTACTATGTTAGTTAAAAACTGAAAAGGACTCAAAATAGCACTGTCCTAAGTTCCTAAAACAGTGACAGCATTACAATGCTACTCAAGCTTGCAGTAGCACTTGATGATACACTCAGAAGTGGAAAACAGTGGACAGCTTTATTCCTTATAATGGAAAAGTATGCAAATAAACCTCTCTTTAATGCTCATTTCAAAACTAAATAACTGGAAGAAGAAACAAAACATACCTTAATGACCATACACAGAAGCCTGGCAGTTTCCAAGTAGGAAAATTACATATAAACCCCCACATATTACAGATATATATATTTATTTATTACCGATACAGTTTAATTTTCATTTTTAACTACCCCCTCCACTCATTAATTTAAGCAGGGAGATCTGCCCCAATGGTTTTGATTAAAATCATAACTTACTCCACACTAACTACACTTGAGACTCTTCAGGAACAGTAATATCACAACAGTAATTTAAGTCTCCTTAAAGCCAATATTTTTACATTATAGCACTTGTGAACAGGAAGTCCCAAACTATCCAACTGCACAATAACTTCCTTTACAAGATATCTCACTATTCATACAAACTTTTCACAAAATTGCTATGCTGACAGCCCTGTTGAAAACAAAGAGATGAACAAGGTAACTTTCACAAAACGAGGATTCTTTCAGGTGCCTCCCTGTTTCTTCTGCCCTTATAACCGTAGCAATCACATCCATTCAAGATGTTTCTAAAATCAAAACGGCACAGAACATGTGCCAGGAAGAAATTAATGAAGTAAAGAAGCAAACAGAATAAAAATTTCACATCCTTCTATGCAATGTAAAGCAACACAGAGAAGCACGAAGGTAAAAGGAATTTCATGAAATGCAGGCGTTTTCTGACAACATATAGCTAGATGAGTTAATACCTTAAACACTGTACTTGGCTCTTCATTTAGGTTTACTCGAGTTACTACACGTCCTGAGTCTTCATCCACATCAAAAATGCTGGCACTGTAAGGAAACTGGTCAACATCTACTTTGTATCGGACTCGACTTGCTGGTGTTCCCTGTAAGGCAAAACCAAAGCAAATTGCTTATTTTTACACGTCATGTAGCTGGTAAAGGATTAAAATGCAACATTGGTAAACAGACCATCAGAAACAGAACTTCGTGTTTGTCTTCCTCATAACTGGGTTTCTTACTAAGCATCCCTCCTGCCTTCCCCCAAAATACCTTACAGTGACATCTGAGAGGTCCAGCAAGAAAAAGGACCAGAGGTTTGGAAAGAAGAGAGCTGAAAAAGCTGTCTACCTAAATACAGACAGAAGCAGTGGTCTGTTTTATAACTACTGACATTTTTAAATAACAGAAGATGGGGCACTGCTCAAGGTTCATTAATATACCTTCCAAAAATATTTTAACATGTTATAAAAGCTCCTTTGAAGTTCAAGAAATTTCTAAACACTCTAAAAACTGCAACATTTACTCAGCTTGTCCTCAAAGTTACAATGTCTTCCTGCTGAAGATGGGAAGATACTACCTTATTTTCTGAAAAGTCAGACTACAATTCTGCATTACAAGACAGCCAGCCTATGTGACATTCACAATCAAAACAAAATAAAAACAGCACTGGATTGCCTGGGCAATCCCCACCCCCCACCCACCCCCCATCCCCAGTCTAAATGTTGTTTTTTTTTACATAAAACCTGAACATTAGTATCTGAAGGTTTTACTTTTCAAAGCTGAGTGATGAAGAACTAATTATATTTCAAGGTCCTCACCTCTAAGAAGTAAAGCACAGATCATAGGGCCTGTGGTGCTTCCAAATGTATTCCAACACATGCTCTTTCTGTGGCTGAACTGTACAGGTCTAGCAATTTGGGCGCAACCATCTAAAAGCTCACAACCATGCCCTCACACTGAAGAGGCAAGCCTGCCCCACACTGCATGGCTGAGATGGTCACAAGTGCTTGTGTGAAGGGAGCAACACCTGTGGCCCTCCCTACCTATAACAGAGGGCTTCTGGCTCTCAGTGGAAGGCTAAGCATTACCAGTGCCACTTACTATTTGACATCACAGCTGGCTCTAAGCACATCAGAAAACAAAAAGGAGAATATATTTGTCCTATCAGTGGTAAGAGAAAATGCAGGTTTGCAAATGGATTTTAAGTAGCCTCGTAATGAACCCTCCCTACTGTTCAAAGCCTGTTTCAATGACAAGGAACAAGCACAGAACCCGCATGCATGTGTCACAAATTGTCTGCAGGTATATTCATCCCAAAATACCAAATTAAAAGGGGAATCAGCAGAAGGTATAATAGACAAATTTCTCAAATCAGTAACAGTATTTTCTAATAGAAATCTACTTACCTGATATAACTGTTTTAACACTAACTGCCTAAATAACTAACATTTATTGGAAGAATAAAGTTTCTTAAAGTATCCATTATATTCCAAAGATGCCATTACAGCAGTCACCATAGAGGAACTTTAGAATCACAGAATCGTTCAGGTTGAAAAAGACCTTTAAGATCATTGAGTTCAACCATTAACATAGCACTGACATGTTACCCTTGGACTTCTTGTTGCATCTTCATCACTGCCTGCCTGAAAAATCAATAACGGATAATAAACTGAGGGCTGTGCCGGGAAGCTTTCTCTTTGCATCTTTAACCCAGTCTCCAAGGAGGCAGCAGACTTCCCTAAGAAGTGGGTCTGGTCTGTATATTGGACCACCCGTTACCTTCAAAAGGGAGTCTCCTATGACAATGACCTGTCTTTTTTTTACTTTATGGAAGCAGTTGTGATGCAGGGCGTAGGCCAACTCGATCTTGGTGACACCTCCATGCTAGATGAACCATTGGCCTTGTTATTATTTGGTTCACCTTCAGAGGACATGGAGTAACACCATGCCTGTATGCACAGCCTAAGAGACAGCTGCTCCCACATCAGAGAGATGAGAGGGCCCTGGCAGCTTGCATTGACCTGTGTGATCTAACAAGTCCCAAAAAGCAAAATGGGTGGCAATGCCTGCTCCTGGGATCTCCACAGTCCCACCACTCTCTGGTAGCATCCCAGGCTCCACTGCAATAGCCACTTTCTCACATGCACCTGGAGGATCTTCTATGGTAGTGGCAGGATGATTCCTGGCACCCCACTTAACTGCCGGCAGGAATTACCCAACCACTTTTCAGATTAGATGAGTTGTACCATCAACCGGTTACAGAGGATGTCTGGGAGACATTAAATTTTAACAGGTTACTTCCATTCTCAGCAAGCACCCCTTCACTAGTACTGATAGTGATCCACTGTTTGCGGATTAAAAGGTGACGTAGCAGCAGATTACTAAAGCAGTGAAGCCAGTACAAATATGAATTATGTACTAAAGAGCTGTAAGAAATAGGGGCATCAAAGAAGGGCTTTAAAGGAAAGAAAGGTTTTTGCACACTGATCCAGAATAATTGTTTCTAGACAGACCAAAGTCTGTGTTACCAGAATATGCAGATAGCTGGGACACTGCACAAAATTCAAATTAGGTTATTTGCTAAACACTTTGGGAGTAGATTCCGAGAAGCACTTAGAAACTCAGGTCCCATAATCACCATGGTATCATTTTCTTAATGCCTCTCAGTCTAGACCTCCTATTATATTTTGACCTAAACAGACAAAATATCAGAGTCCACAATTTCATTAATAATGAATTGGTAATTTTCATCTGTATTCAATAACATGGTATAAAGCAGCTCTATTGTTATTGAGAATATATTCAATCTACCATATCAGCTACTAACTACAAGGAAACAAGAAATTTACTTTTGTAATCAGCAACAGAAACAGCTGCAGAAGTGGTTTAAAGTCACTAAATCATATCAACATATTGTTGATACAACAAAACTGCACTGAAATGCTCAGTCAAAATACATAGCCTAAACTAAAAGCTTTACTGGAATAGATTTAGCAAAGGTATTTTAAATCATGCTAATGCATGTTACAGAGCTGTGTAACACATGGTGTCACATTTTGCCACATTAATGCCTGATGAGTAGTAGGACTATTCAATGAATAAACCGTACTTCAGTGCAAGGAAAGTGACCCTTCAGTAAAGAATATTTATTTCAATTCAAAACTATAGGTAGCTTGTAAGAATTTAATTGATGGTACCATTTTTGCAGCTGTTAAATGAAAATGAATACGTAAGTTTAATACTAAAAGAGTAAGAGAATAAGGCAGCCAGGCCACCTCAGCCTTCCTCCCTGTAAACCCCTGTGCACATAACACCTTGTATGTAAAGAGAAGCGAGACAGGTTTGGATGCAACCAAGACTTTCACAGAGTTTCTGGGGAGACTTGCACAGCTGCTCCTCCAGATGATTTTAATTGCAGCAGTGATGAGGTCATTGCCTCTTTGAACTCTCCAAGGAAATCCAACCCAGGCAGGGTTTATTAGGCAGTACACCACTCCAGTGCCACTGACAAGTCAGTGTCATCACCTTTAATAATTCAGAACTGGGTGTGCCAGTTGTGTTTTGGTGTTTAGTGAAGTAATATATGAAAGACCATGTTAATAGTTAAAAGTACTTTGTGGCACCATGCACACTAAAGAGTGCAAATCCTTGAAAAACATGAGAAATTTCAGAGATCATTGTGTATGGGAGTTGATAATACAACTTTCCCCCTGGCATTCTCTGATTCAGTCATTTTTCTTCCACATTATAATTATCAGGAAATTACCTGCTGAAATCCACTCTATTTGGTTTCAGAGTAATGGTCCTTACATTTCCTTGGAAGACTAAAAGCTATCATCATCATTAAACCTGCACATACTAGGTAATTTGTTATTAAATAAACAAAAATCTCATTGGGTTATTGTTCCTGATATGACTATCAAGTACACTTTTCTCCTGTCATTTCTGAAAATAACAAAACAGGGATTTATTTTTTATTTACTAAATTTTGGCACCAATGTAATTAGAAAAGTCTCCAGAGAAATTTCCCAGGGAAATCTATTTAGAAGAAAGTTTTAATTATCTCAAATATTAATCATCTTTTGCCTTTGTTCTAAATAAATTTAGATGCATTCCTATGTCTACAGCAAAACTCGAATATAGCAGATAATATTCTCAAATAAACTACAGAGCAAGGATTGTACTTGGCAGGAACCATGTTTATTCTCTCAAACCAAAGTTTTCCTGAGAGTTCAAGACTAATATAGAACTTAAGATCTAAAGCTCATTCAGCTTCAATTATTTCTTTAATTGCTGCATAATTCCTTAAGTTTCAATTTGCTCTGGGAAAACAACATTCATTTGTGACATGGCTGACAAGTATGAAATCATCCCCAACATGTACGTCAGATGATCAAGCTGCACATGGAGGCCCTGGGCAAAGAGGCTGTGGAGGCTGTACATGTGCGCTGTTGAGATAACTCTCAACGGGCAAAGACAGGTTGCAGAGAAATTTTAATGCAATAAACCCAAGGGAAATGGTGAGAAGTGTAACGCAACAATAACTTCTGTATGTTTTTATATATATTTCTGCAAGCCATTCAAAAGGAAGCTATGAATTATTACTTCTGCTATCCAAATAGGTAATGGACATACAACACCAGAATGATCTGGCCCAGGAACAAGTGGAAAAAAATGCATTCCATTTGCAGTCTGCTCATGAAGATCCCAGAAATGCATATGGTAAACGACCCGGATTTCATCCCTCAGTGCTAGTATGGAATAGTGGCATAATGAATACAGATATATTTACCAAGCCTTTTTGTATTCAATGCCACTTTCTGACTGAAGTCAGGAAACTTCTGAGGGTATTATAGATAAAATGTGAGACTGGTAAGGAGTTGAATAAATTACCTCCATCTGTAGATTTCAATGCAAATTTGAATGATTAGCACCGCAAAAAGTTCACGAAGGCAAATTTTGAAAAGTTAATTCTAGGGAAAAAATTTGGAAAGTGATGTAAAAACAAAATTTAGTTTGCTGCACATGCTCTTTGTGACATACTCAAAGTAACCATTAAAGATGGGGCCGATCACAGAGTAAACTAATGATTTTGGTGGGTCTTGAACCAGCTATGGGTTGTGAATGGTGCAGTCATGTACAGTCACCCTAAATTCATGTATATAAACTCTAAAATGTGAAGGACTTAATTCTTTACTATGCAACTGAACAAGAAAGCCTGAAATTCTGATTTACTAAATCATAAAATTCTGAATTTTTAACTATAACAAGCTGAACACAAAACCCCCATGATTTTAAAATTTTAAAAATGAGACAAAATTACTTTAAGAACTCATTGCATTTGCAGCATGTTTCCCATATACAAATCTCCAGCAGACACTATGAAATCCAACAGTAACATTTCTTTCTTTTAGTGGGTGCCTGTAAAACAATAAGGACAATTGCTCTCAATTTGACAAAAGGACTCCATTGAACAAAAACTTCACAAGGTGTTATGCGATTGGATAAACCATTAAGCTGGATATTCTGGAGCTCTGGACACTGGCTGCTCATAAAAATTAGGTTTTTTTGACTCTGCATCTGTTTCTACTGACATTTGAAATCAACAAAATCAGAATACGCAGAGGAATTGCCCATGGAAGAAATATTCTGTCTTTTACAGTGATATACCAAAAAAGGCATTTACAGGAAAAGCAAACACCTCAAGTTATATCGGTCCTGGGAATATTCACCTTCTGATAAAGCAAGTAAGCAAACTAAGCATCTATCAAATAGCTCATGTTGCTTGCCTTTCAAAATATTTGGAGGGCTGAAAGCTTTGGGAATAGTCATAGTCATCTGGCATCTTTCATCACCATGCCTCTCTAATAAAGCATAAACCATTCACAATGATGAAAGCTCTTCTCTCCATGGATGGTCTCAGGTGGCGTTGAATAACTTAGGTATGTGTACAGCCATCTGTACAGATCTGTTGAACGTAATCGCAGGCAGCCCCCTTCCCAAGTAAAAAAGCAAACACCATTTAAATCTCTTTTAAAATACAGATTTGTAAACTTTGGTACCTAACAGGAAATAAACCAGGTTTAAAGATCTTTCTCTTCACCAAAACCTTCCCAGCCTTGATATGGATTAGGTTAGACCTCTAAAGTTCCAAAGCAAAATATTGCTCTGCTGTGCATTTGGTTTGATCATTCCACAGGGCCACAAGAATCTTTTTGCTTTCCTTTCTCTTGCTCCTGAAGTGACTGTCTCTGCCACTTTAATGCAGACATTAGCTTGTGTAGGAAACAAAGATACTGTGCCTTTTTTTGTGTGTGTGTGTGTGTGTGTGGCCACGTATAGTGTGGGTTAGCATTTATTTTGAGTTCAAGTCAAATCAAAACCCAAGACAGAGAAAAGAAACTATGCAAAAGGGAGGCTGTTTAAAAGCAATTTCAACTGTGTCTCCATACACTGCTGAGTGCAGAAGTGGTGGCTCACCCAGATGGCTCAAGCAGCACCTAGACCCTGGTTCCACGCATTTTCACTTGCCATTCCTGAAGCATTTTAAGCTCTGCTTTTGGGCAGGCCACTTGTCATTCTTTGAGAGCTAAGCTCTCAAACTGAGCACTGAGAGGAAAAAATATTGTAAAATAGTCCTGAGGACTCTCAGCAGGTAATTGCGATTGAATTGAGGGATTTATGCATCTGTACCAAGCCTGATACAGGCTTCAGATATCCTCAGCTACAAAAAAATTGCCCAAAGAATAGATGCCAATTGATGATGGATGGGAATACTAAATACTGTGCTAATAAAACTCAGAAGTGTAGGTGACGGAGTCAGACATTGATTTCATCCAGGCTTTAGGGACTACAGATATCTCTCTCAAAGAAAATACCTCTGAGAGAAACCAAAGCTGCATACATTTGTGCTAGCTAAAGCAAAGTGGCACTAAAATATAAGTATTTTTCTATAGGATATTATCATATCTACCTTAGTTGCTAGAAGCATCTAAGAAGCCAGAGATGCAGCATTTGTGTGGTTCCCCAGCCACACAAAACCCTTGCAAAGTTATGTGTCTCACACAGGATACCTGCTTGCACCTTTCACCATCTTTTACTTTTCTTCTGGTCAGATCACTGTCTTCAACACAAAAGAGTGGGGAAACTAAACTCAAATAGGGTCAATGGAGTTCTTCCAGGAAAGAAAGCAAGTTGTTTATAGTGGAAAAAATTAGTCTCACTTAGTTTTATCTTATTTCTGTCTGGGATTACTCTGACTCCTGCTTAAACTGTATGCAGCAAGTCAAACCTGTCTGGGACTCACTGGAGCAACTTTGGCAACACAAATACAGCCAAGCCTGTTTGAATGATTCTGCACGCCTGGTGCTTGGGAAGACCAAGCACGTTTTGGAGGCACAGCTTCACTGTGCCAGGCTCCAGCGTTGCCCTGAATGCGACACTGGACTGTAATGTCCAACAGCCTAAACTTTTTACTTGTAGATACTAAGAAAGCCCAGAGGAATTCCTTAAACTCCATCTAGGCAACACTTCTGGAAAGAAAAGTCAAGATGATATGTGGGGGAAACTCTTGACACGCAACTGTCTCTGCTGTTGCCCACTTACACAGTGCAGCCTCCTAACCCAGTGTTATCACCCTTCTAGCTCAATCTGCACAGTGGCTGTGATGCCTCACCTGTCTGCTTCTTCATGCTCACCCCCCATGCAAACAGTACAACTTTCCTCAGCTGGTATAAAAGGTGCATCCCTCTCTTCTTTCAGATCTCTACACAACAACACACTTTCAATACTTATACCTCAAAGGAATTATTCAAATGCTAAAACGGAAAGTGTGTTCAACTGTCTCAACAATTTCAATCACAATCTTTTTAAAACTGAAGATTTCTATTTTAGCAACGTTTACCAGTTATTTAGAAAGAATTGAAGCTGTACTCAAATTTTTCCTTGGCTTATATATAACCATGGCTTTAGTCTATTATAACCATGGTTCTAGTCTATTACCATGATTACCTCTGGCTCCCTTTGCCTGTTCTTGTTGCTTTGTGCTTAGTATTTTCTTACCCTTCACATGCAGTGTGTCTGGAATTAGATGTAAGCTCTACTGGGAAAAACAGGGTAGACACCTATAGGATGTACTAAGTAATTTGAAAAATCAGATACCATATAATTATTTTAAAGCTGTAGAAAAATATACTGTGGATTGTTCCAATAAACCAAATGACAATATGTTGATTTACCATATTTCATGAAACACACATAAATAAAATTTTACCAGATTTCAATGCCCAGAATAGTACTTCCCATAAAGAGTCTTTTTGACAAACGTAAAAGTAACTTCTGAAACATAATTTATATTCTCAATCACTGCAAAAAAAAGTGAATTCAAACAGGAAAAGGAAGGAAAGGAAAAACTGGTAGGAATTTAAACTGATATTTGCTCAAGACAGCCCTTTAAATCCCGCTCTGTTCTTTAGTGAAAAGCACAGGTTTCTATGTTTTGATTGATATCTCACTAAAGACTCAGAGGAATAACTATCAGAGAACTCTTACACCTTCAGGCCAAGATTTTCTGACCATTTTGAAATCCACAGGTCAAAATAAAAAAATAAGAAAATACCTATTTGGAAGCATTTGAATATAGTACAGACAATTTTGGTTTAATTTAGTAACTGTTAAATAGTAGCCAGAAATACATGGTAGTTTGCAACCAAATCAATCCTATCATTAACAGTTGTATCCTAATAATGGATTAATGTTTTAGGCATCAGTTAATCTAAGAAAATGATACATCTTCATCCTGACTCATTCATTTGTTCACACGTAGATATTCATACCTGTATTATACACTAAGTTGCAAATAATTTACTGCATGGAGATTTGATGGAGGTTTTTTAAAAGAAAAACAAGGTAACATTTAATTTACACCTTCAATAAATGAAGTACTGTTTGATTAATTTAAGAGTAAAACCTCATTCTTACCGTCTGACTGTTTTTGAAAGCGTATCATAGTCAATCATAGCACTTCCTCATCTATATGCTGTAAGTTTCTAACCCCCTATCTCACAAGTTTCTTTAAACATCTGATCTTTCACCTACATTACTGTTTGTACCTGTGCCACCCTCACTGTCCATTTCATGCTTGCATTTATATTTACAACTTGACCTTTAGAAGTCAAAAGCCATAGGTAAAACAATCATCTTTTCTAAGGAATGTGGCTGAATGAGCACTTCCAGAGTCAAAAAGTAACAGTAGGTACAATACCTGCATCCTTTGTTACAGGTGATGATTTATTAAGGTTGACTTCAGTGGCATGAACTTTTTTCCTACTACTTAGGTATTCATCACTGCTGCTGTCACCTTTGCTGTTGAGGGACTAGTAGGAACAACAGGACAACACCAAAATAACCCCAGTCCAGCAGCTCAAAGGAGGGGCATGCCGAGGATGGTGCCCATGGGGTGAAATGGACAGCCAAGCTCTACTGACACCATCCAACACCTCCTTTTCACCCTAAAACTGCTCTTCTCCTGTTGGAAAACTCAAATTTGCCTTATTTGCAGAGAAACTGCATGCAGGTGCTGAGCATTACAATTTGGATTCTCATATCATCCATATTTATTCGACAATGCAGAACAAAGTTGGGATTTGCTGAAGACAGTGGGCAGTCTCTGAAGAGCTGATTAGCTCTGAAAAGCTTTTATTGCAGGTGATGAAAAAAAATCTAGTTTGACTTTTTTCCCAGGCTGAGTTTAACATTGACAGGGGAATGGTCTACATTACTTGTAAAATGACAACAGAAAAATTCAGGCTTGGATACTTCAAATTAGTTAGGCTCTTATTAGACCTGCTCTGATAATCAGAAGTATTTTAAAGCCACAATTATTTTCTTAATAGATACTTATTTTCCTGAACTGATAAAAAAGATGTATTAGTACATACAAACAAGATTACAGCAGGTTAAAAACCCCAAACCACACAACTAAAATACTGATGATGATAAATAAGAATATTCTTTCCCTTAAGGCAAGTTTAGAGAAAGGTGGTCTTGCTGAACACAGAAAAGGCTGTGTGTTTTTTAAAACAAATTTCTGGTGAATTCATATCAAACACTTTGTGACACCACTTAATGTCAGAGCCAGCTCCACATAAATACAGACTTGCCAGTAGCACAAAACATCTGAACGGGCTGGCTTAGTTAGAAAAAGAAACAAAGCCATTTCTGCCTGATATTTTTAAAATAAAAAAGAAGATAGAGAAAACTAACTATCAACCATTAGTTTGAAATAAAATGCCAACTTCAAAAACTATTTTAAAAGCTTTCCTCCATAGCTGGCTAACTTTTATGGCTACTGCATTCATTAAATGCCTAAGGGTAGCTTCATTTTTAAGTCTTCATAAAAATCAAAGAAATGCAACAGTTGATTCTGAAGAACATTACTTCAACATTATGGTCATATGCATTTATGCCTGTTGTAATGGTAATAAACAGGATCCCACATTCAGTTATTTTGATGTCTCTCTCATGCATGTGCACCTATTTCTCCACAGAAGTAGAAGCGATCCCCACACCTTTCAAATACAGGACATTCAAACCCATATAATATTAATTCATATTAACACATGAGGAAATCACAAGAAATTAATCAGGGACACATAAGCGCTTTACTCAGATTTTTATACTGCCATTCTCATAGCACCTAGAGATAGCCATTATTACAAAATAGCACACAAGCTTGTCCACGTCCCGTTTCTACATTTTTATGTTCAAGTGATGGTGACAGAAATTATAGAAAAAGAATTCAAAAGGGGTTTTTTGTTTTGTTTTGTTTTTTAAAGGAAAAAGTGAAATAACTTTGCATTAGGAAATGCTGATTCCACAGGACTAAGAATTGTTTTACATTAATCAGTTTATGAACTATTTTGTTTCCTCCAGTATCTTGGTGATACCTTTTTCTTTAAAATTTAGGCACATTAAATCCAGGGATTATAATATGGAGCTTGTACCAGATTGCGCAAATACTTTATCAAGACCAAAATATCTTGTAAGGCAACAGATACCATTAAACAAAAGCGGCACAAACACCAAGTTAAAAAGTGATTCTCTACCACCAAAGAAAAATTACTTTTTTTTCTATCCTAACCTATTTTGTCAAAATTTCCACAGAATAGAAACTAATCTTCTTGCCCAGTTTCATTGATCCTCAACATCCTTTTCTGCAGGCTTTTCTCAAAGGTCAGTATGATAAACCTGCTAGGAGCAAATACATACTGGTGCAAGGTGCAGATATGGGTCCATAGGACTGTGATTAATAACTTACTATTTTAGATTTCTACTATGGCAATCAAAAAAAAAATCATACAATTTCAACGGTCACGCACAACCGGTTTTCCCCACTGTCCACTGGCAGATCGCTCTGAAACAACAACACTGGTGATATGGGCAGAGTGTTTCCTTCTGAATTATTTGCTGCTAACTGCTGAGGAGAGCTCTTGAAGGGAAGTTGTGTTCCCTAACTCCCTGGTTTCCAAATCATTCCCCATGCAGAGCAACTGAGAATCTTTTCCAGTTAAGCTGCATCTGCTGAACGCCCTGACTGCATCTGCTGAATGCAATGCAGACCCATTAATGTGTAGGCAAGAATTATTAATTTGGTGGTAGTACTCCAGCAGTACAAGTGCTTTGTTCAGGAAGAAATGCTAGTAAAATAAGCTAATGTGTTTCTGCAGTACATAGTGTAAACACAACCCTTGCAGGCTTCTAATGCCACCCAGAAACCTTGCACACTTTGATCTCAATTCCATTCTGTCATCCCCAGGTTATTGAACCTAACATATGGAAGAACAAGACATTCACAGAGTGGAATCAAATAATCTTAAATAAATTAAAAAATATTTTCCTGCAAATAACTATGAGATCTGAGCAATCAAGCCTACTCTCCCCTGAAAATCACTGTTTTAAACAGTGACTAAGATGATGGTAGAAACCTAGTCCTGGTACACCCCAAGGAACAGTGAAAGAGGTCAGACAAAAGCACTAGACTTCCACAGGGCAAAAAGGCAGTGGGAGCAAGAGTGTAGGTAGACCACAGAAATATGAGCACTTATGAAGTCCTCTAAAGGGCCATAACAGGGAGTTCTACATTCCAGACTTCCACAATGCTGCCAGAGATATATTTCCTTGCTTAGACATAATGATTCAAGTCCAGAAAAGGACTAGGTGATGTGGGTACAAGTCTAGCTGACCTTGCATGTCCCACGACCCCAGGTGCTGAAGCTTGTTCACTTTACAGCTTTGAAGACTTCCACACACCTGCAGGTACACCTCAAGTTTGTCAGGAACCCTGCCCAGCCTCTTTCCTGGGCTGCGTTAAAACTTTAACTCTTTAAACAGAGTTAAAGGTTTGAATCCTTCAGTCAGTGGAGGGAAGGCAACCTAGGTCTCTAAATCCCATGGAAAGGCTTTTTCTAGAAAGATGAATATAACAAGATGCAAAGAGAGGAGAGCAGGCACTAGCACTACATCATCTTTCTCCTGCTGCATGCTAAAAGCTATGAGTACACCCAGTCATGTCTTTGAATGACAGTGTAGTTGCCTGCCATGAAGAAAACAGTCCTTGGCTATGCATTTTTAAAAGCATCTCTAAAGCAAGACGCTAGAAATTCCCATTTGCTTCTACTAATCAGTCTAATGCTGACTGTTCTGCTTTTAATTAAGGAGATATGTGATTAACATGTTGGCTGGTTGGGACCCTATTGTAACGTGCCTGTGCTCTACAGGAGGAGTTTAACACACACCTTGGGTGGGCTCCATTCTGCAAGCAGAGCACTCAAAATCAGGCACCAACTTCTCTTAATATTTCCCTTCAAATTGTCTAAGACTAGCCATTAAGGAACAGCTCTGTCCATTTCTTTTGTTTACGGCTCAAATAATGTCTCTGTCCTCTGCTGCTGCCTTCCTTAAATACTCTGTAGTGCTATTAATTGGTAACTACTGCTATTCATTACCGACTTGATGATACTACTGTCTTTCGCATACTTTAAACAAACAATAGTCCAGATCTCCAGCTGTTATAAACTACCTTAAATGCCTCCAAGTTCAGTAATACCCCACTGGTATGTATCGCCGGCATGGAATTTGCTTACCTTTGTGTTAAGACTTTTTACAAAGGGAGAGAGCAGGACTGCCCTGACAAACACTGCTTTAGCATTTCTGTCCTTGGGTGGTAAATAAATTACTATGTAGCGTATTTAGCTAAGCTACAGTTGATTTGTGTCAAAGCAGTGCCATCAGCTTTTAATGTGCATGGCACATTCTCTCTGAACTATTCTCCCTAAGGATTATTCTCCATAATATGCCAAACACTAACAATTAAAAATTAAACCTGGCTGGCAGAACATCTCTGACTTTCATTGTCCTCAGTGTATCATCTGGTCACCAATGTTCATCAACCTCTAATTACAAAAATTGATATTACCCTTCAGAATAGCTAACAAGTCAGAAATATGTGCCCAGTTGTGTCAATCAAATGCTTCACCGGGGAACAGCAATAAAAGCCAGTGGCAGAAATAAACCTGATCCCCAAAACAAGTGCACTCAGTTAAAACATTGCACATCCAATAGGGCTGGATGGAGAGCTTACAGTTCTGCATGACCCTGGTGATGTCTCAGACTGGAAATGCCCAGTGACTGTGAAATCAAGAAAGCGACAAGCTTACAGAGTTGTGTTTTGTTTCCTCTTTAAGCTGCAGAACTGTAGAAAAGACAGACACGGTTTTCCTTTCTGCCTATTCCTCTTATTTATCTACACTGTGAAGTCAGACAAAGAGCTTTCCAAAAATCTTCCTGACAGAAAGGAGCTGCATCATTGATTTGCCAGGTTCAGGAACCATCCCTGTAAATGCAGCCTGTCCAGAATGACAAAGGACAGGTTGACATTAAAAAAAGAAAGCATGAATTACTGCTTTGTAAAAACTCATAATAATCACCTTTGTTGTTGAAAGAGTTAATCACTTATAAGGGGTAAAGATTTTTCCCTCTTGGATGCAGATTATTAACGGAACCTTTTTGCTTACCGGAGGATCTTGGTCCTCAGCTGAAACGGTAGTGATAACTGTGCCCTTGACTGCATCAGGAGCAACCATTCCCCTGTAGAGGGTTTTGCTAAACACTGGAGAGTAATCATTCATATCCTGCAAAACATAATTAAGAGTTTAGTTCTCAAGTTCAAGCAAAATTATAGAAACATTCACAATTGTTTTTTTTCAAATTCTGCCCAACCACTCCTTCCTCATGAGGAAGCCTATTTGCCATTCACAGTCCCTCTTGGCTCTCCATTCCATTACCACCGCACAAAACTAGCACACAAGGGGAAGGTGTCATTTTTTTTTAAAATAAAATATTCATGTGAGACAAAATCAACTGAAGGAAATTCTCCAGAAAAACACACAGTCTCACAAGTAAACAAAGCAGAGATTTCATGGCACCTGCTTCTCAAGTGGTAGGACACAACATGGCTTTGCTAATTTTCTAAAATGAATGAGCTGCTCTTGCTTGACAGTGTTTGCTGCCTCTAAGATGCAATAAATGAAGGGAAAATATGATGTCAGATTAGTACAAACACCTCATGAGAGCCTAAAGTGATGTTCTTTGGACTTATGTGTACATTGTCAAAAAGAAGCTTCAAAGGCGCACTTTTACTGGCATAGTAGTGTGCACATAGGTATATTTTCACACTTACATAGGTGTGCACAGCTATACATATGTACACACATCCAAACTCACAGCCACACCTGTTCATGTGTGAAAGATGCAGCCTCACTCAAACACCAGGCTGTGTGGGACTGCATGAACTGGCACGAAGGCAAATGCAGCTCTTGGATGCATGTGGCTCTCAGTGACGCATTGCTACATGCATTGGGAGCTGCAAACATTTAGAAACTCAACCAGCATCAAAGTTTATTAAAAAGGCATTCATTCTGACTGTCATAAGTTGTCAGAAAATATTTTTTTCCAAAATTCTCTCACAGAGAGTTCCAGAAAATTTGTACGTATGTACCTTTGAAAAAACAGTCTATCTTTAAATCACAGTCATTGTTCTACCAATAAAATTTATTTCATTTTTTTTTCTGTAGAGGCACTTTCTTAGTTTGAATTCTATTGAGAACAGGTTTATTCATTGTGCATACTACTATTTCCATTGTTTTGCACATATAGATATCACAGATTAAATTTTCTCATTTTTTTTTCAGAAAAATAAGAAGCATCATATGCCTTCAGCACACAAGAGTGACTTTACTGATCCACAAATGAAGAGCAAACTTTTTTCCCCTTTAAGCAGAATATGTGCCTGAGCTCTGGGGGAATACAGTTGCCAACCATCTCTTAGGTAAACGACACAAACACAGCTACTCAAGAGTTCATACAATGATGCCTCTACCTGTTGTCACAGCTCTTCCTGCTGCAAATGCAAATTGGCTAGCATGCTATATTACACAATCATTTAAAACATACATCCATACCTCATCAGAGGAAAAGACAGTATAATAAACATCTCTATACAAGACATTTTAAAAAATGACTGTAGCAAGTCCATGTAGTAAATGCCTGAATAATTAATGTATTGTGTTCTGCTGAAAGGTCTACGATTCAAATCTTCGAGGTACTGGAAATGTTTTTTCTCTGATTTTCAGATTTTCCAAGAGTCTGTACCATCAAATTAAAATAAAAAGTGACTACTAGGCATTTCAAACTATGAGAGCATTCAAAATGAAAACATTTTGGAAAAACATTCAAACAGATTAGCATTTTTGCATTGAATTATAGGCACTGAATCTTATAATTGCATTTTTTTGCCCCATTGGCAAGAATAAAATTTACTTCATCTGAGAGTTTAATACCCAGGACTATTTTACAAAAACAATCTTGTTTGTCACAACTCTTCAAAGGGACGTCATGCTTGTAAAATAAGCTATCCTTTCCTCCATTCCGCTCCCAGAAACTTCAGATGGGAGCAATACATTGCTGTTGCAAAGAAACCAACATCATATGGCAATCTCACACTCTAAGTCTCCATTCACAGCCATTCTACCTCAAAGAAAAGATGGGGAATGACTATTTGAAGCAGACACAAAGTAACCATGAGTACAGAAATCCTAGGTAGTTAGGGATGGAGTATTAAAAATCATCTCCATTGTGGTAGAAGAAATGTAATACAACACTACAAGCAGAGGTCTTACAACTGTGTAAATCTGTGTGACAAACTGTTTTCATTTGTAAATCCTGACCGCATAAACACAGAGAAGACACCTTCTGTCCTTCCATACGAAGTCTCCACCTCGGGTAACAACCCGATACTACGCTTATAACAACTTTTTTTTTTCAGCTTTTCCTTCCCATGATCTGGATGCTTAGGATCACCTCCATGAAGCAGGTGAAGTTTCTGAAATAACTCAGCCTTTTATCTGTATTTATTATTTTATTTTGAATCCACCTCTCTCTGTGCACTTGCAGATCCACAGCCATATCTGGTCGTGTTTCTTTGGCACAGCAGCAAGAGGTCACAATTTGCTCTTTGATCAATTGGGAATGGGGAGAATTGCTGTGTGATGGTTGTTTTTTTTTATCTTTTGAATACCTTTATGTGACCTTAGCACCTGAAAATCTATGACTTAAGGTACTGGAAAGTGTAATCCTTTTTAAAGATGATACACTACATCCTCTGCTATAGAAAATGACTAAGTCATCCTATTCAACACACCTCTATTTTTCAAGATACATGGATCAGTACAAAATACACAGGAATATAAAGCAAAGCATAAAGTAAGACACAGAAAACCTCCTTCCCCTCTAACTTGTCTTTCCTCTAAGACAAACTTTATGCACAATTGTGCCTCATAAACCTTAGTCGAGCCAATCAAATAAGCACCAAATGTTTCAGTCATAACTAGACAGAACAGCTCTACATGCTCTTCATCCCGGCTCACCTCTTCCTGAATCCTAAAGCAGCCACCGATTTTTCATAGCAGAGTTCAAGTTTAAATGTTTCCACTTTTAACAAAAGAAAAGTTCCCCATAAGAATCACCACAGGTCTTCTCATTATGCAGCTGCAGTAAGTGCACTTCAGAGAGAGCGAGACTATCATTACAGACAGGGGATCAAGTCTCATGTACTCATCGCAAATGTCTATGATGAGTAACTGCTAGAAACAGGAGATTTTTGCAGGCAGGTTTAACATGCAAAACATGCCGACAACATAGAAATGGGCTTTTTTTTGGTCACAATGCTTGCTTCATTCTAGCAAAAATCTTGGTTCAGTGGCAGGAGGAAGAAATGACTCTTCTGGACAATTCCCGAAAGAGTAAGTAGAGATTCTGTTACAGACATGTTGGAGACATTCATATACTATCATCTCCTTCAACTAGTATAAATTTCTCTTCATGTATTATGGGCACCTTAAAGGTACCAAAAAAGGTCACAGAAAGAAACTATTGATTTTCTGGCAAAAAACACCACCACCAAGGATGGAATACAGTCTAGATCTGATTTTGTTAGGGCACAGAAAAATGCACACTCTGTATGTTCTGTGAATACCTCAAGAGGTCATGGGAATGATCTGCCCTATCCCCCCCCAAAAACCTGTGTCCATGTAGTCAAGGTCCTCAATTCTATTTTCTTCATCGAAGTGGACTTAACAGTGACTAGTGTTCAGCATTC
Organism: Falco biarmicus; assembly: GCF_023638135.1. Lineage (NCBI taxonomy): Eukaryota > Metazoa > Chordata > Aves > Falconiformes > Falconidae > Falco > Falco biarmicus. Next base: position 34,507,600 of record NC_079296.1, read on the forward strand.
CATGACAGATGCAGACACAGTTTTCAGGTTTTCATCACAGAGGGACTTTGGACACAAAGAAAACATTTAGAAAACATGCTGGGCTTCTGTTAATACTGGAGACCAAAGACTAGAAATGTTTGTGCAAAGCTAAATAATTGAAGATTAATCTATACTTGATGGCTTCGCTTAAGACATCATTAAACCTGACTTTGGATATACATGGATACAGCATATGAGTGCAATCCCTAACCACAGGTTAGGAATAGCATAGTAACATTCCACAAAGTGGTAGTTAAGCAGTGCAATCACCTTTTAAATCTGGGGCATAATCCTGCATATGCTCTTGTTGCCAGATTGCAGCATCTTACAACTGTTCACAGTTCATTGCTTCAGTCACATAAATCCAGGCTGTTGTTAACCATCAGATACACACAAAAATATGTCAATGGAAAGTATAGGTAATGAATTCTTTATATATCTCACTTTAAAATACTTGGGCTGTGGACTTTGACAATAAGCTAATAGCAGCCAAGTATTTATATAGAAATAGAAATTTATATATAAATATATACTTTTGCATAGCTGCAGATTATTACACTTTTATACATCTTTGTTAAAAAAAGAGTGAAAGTCAAAGCGTAAAAACCCCAAAGCTTTCTCCCTATCACAGATGCTCTTTATCACTTGTTCAGTTTTGCTTTACACTGCTAACACTGGGCAGCACATGAAAGATGAACTGGACACATCCTTACATTGTTCCCTTGCACAAAGATTAATAATCAAGCATTAAGAAAGCACAATATGGGAGAGATACTCAAATACTATTGTTCTTGAGAATCCAAATTAGCAACTTCAAAAGCAAATGAAGATGTATTAAGAGATTTCTTGATGCCAACTCATTTGTTAAGTCAGATGTCACCCTTAGCATGTGAATGATACCACTTCCTGACAACTTTCTTACCCTCTGAACAAGACACACCTCACAAGATATAAACGATTGGTATTTAGCAAAAGGTTTGTAGGAAACAAATACTGACCCGTCTGCAAAGATTATGAAAATGCTGACCAAAAATGTTGGTGAACTAAGACAGTCATGTAGGAATGCCAATGAGGAGAAACAAAGCATGAGGGAAGAAAGGCATTAAGCAAGAAATCAATATGTAATTTAAAAATCATTAAGACAGTCACTAGTTTTAATGCACTAATACTACACTAGGTGCTCCTGGACAGGGTGACCACTGACGTGGGAGGGCAACACACAACTTGAGCAGAAGAAAAATACCTGCAGTACAGCATTCCTAGCATAAAATTAACTTGTAAACTTAAATGGACTTCAGAGACATTAATATATTTTTGATTTATGGGGACACCAAGAGACATTTAATGCTGGTACTCCAATAAGTTAAGAATATAAGCATTTAACATCTGGGTGAAATAACCCTCTCCTTCCTCCTCATTCACTAATCTGGGAAACACACAACTTGGATTCAAATGTCTGCCTTCTTCCTTGCACCATCAATGCCCCTTAACTTTGACCTAAGTGCCTACAGCGCAGCATGTCCTGTATTAGCAGTGCAGCACAGATCCACGTACTCACAGGCAGCAAGCAAAAGCTACCGTAGCTCTGCCACTCTGGCAGCTCCTGGATCCTGGTGTCACCAGGATTTATGACAGCCTTTGTCACAAACTGGAGCAGTCCCAGTGTTCCCCTATGACTTCGCAGTGGATCCTGCAGATCCACCTCCCAAAGGATCAAGACATGCATACGAAAATAAAACCACACACACTTCAAAACATAGCCTGAGCAGCAAAGCCTGAGAAGTTCAAGTGCACCAGCTGCAGCTCATGACTGTTACCATGTGTCAACAAATAGCACACAACATTACTGTGAGTGACAGGTTCATCCGATTTGAATAATACCACTAACATAAACACTTCCTAAAGAATAGTTAATTTTTTTGAAAATGTGTTTTGGTAGAAATCTGGTTTTGTAAGAGAGAAATAAAAAGTAAAAAATTAAGTTAAATTTTCATCAGCTATCTCCACATAAACATGAGCAACTCCAGATGACACTCCAATATACTTGATATATATTTACATGTATACACAAATATTTATGTATACAGATCTGTACCTATCTCAAGCATAATTCGTGCAAACGCCCCTTTACCCTACAAAGGGAACCTTGTTACTGAACTGAAACATTTGCCGCCTTTAGCCTGCAGTGCACTAGAGGGCAGCCCTACCAAATGGGAGTGAAGCCTTTTCTCCCCCAACACCCACAGAAATCGTTTTACCTCTCCCGATTTCCTTCTTAGGAAAACAGGGTTATACTTCTTTACATCTAGTCATCAAGGTTTTGGGATTTTTGCAGCTTATAAAACCAGTTTGATTTTTTAATTCCTGTTGTTTTGTAGATTGTGACTTAATTATAATCAAGTATTGATTATTAAAATAGCTGTAATTCCATGACAGCAATATCTAATTATTAATCTGCTGAACAGTTCCAGAGGGACAAATTCCTACAAAAGACCACCAAAATCAAAGATTCTGTTGATATATTTAGACCACTAAGAGAATCACACTGTTTAGATTATTTTTACCATTATCAGAGTAATGTGTAGAAGTGCCTACCTGGGGAGCTTGCATTACAAATCCAATTTTGCACAAAGCATCCCTTTCCTCTTGCCTCTCTGCTCTACTGCTCATCAGAAAGCATCTTACCATAAAGAAACTAAAAGTCTGAGGAAATGTTTTACTCTTCTATTTCTGACTTGTTGAAAAAAAATCACTCATTTGTTAGCTTCTTAAATATTACATTTTCTTGGTTTGTAAATACTTACATGAAGAGTTTCTATGTACATTCATTTCTTCATTCTACCACTTCAGGACTGCGCTTTTTGATTACAGCTGCTGATACCATGGTTTCTAGTCAACTATATTTAAGTGGAAATCAACATTCCCATCTATAAAAACCAGCGTGACTGAGCAGTGTCTGAGCTAATAAATGCATATTAGACCTTTACAACTCCTTTTGCAGTCTGCTGGCTTTTATGACAAGTGTTAATAAATAGGAAAAATAATTTATTTTTAAGGCAATCCACTAATAATAGCTTCCACTAATGTCAAATGTACATAACATAATCCCACAAAGGGAGAAAGTGAAAAGATTTACTTCAAAGCACAGCATATGTAACACACTGAAATTTTCAAACCTTTTCAATCTTCTTCTACAACTACAGATACGTATCTGTAATTTTCTGCTGTCATTCTGTTTTGAACATCTGCCACTTAAGTCTTTGTGCATATTACCAGAGCTGGTGGCTTCCCACCTGAGCTGCCTCCAAGTGCTTAATAATCCCCTGCTGTCTGGGGACTTCCAAGGGCATATTTAACATTCCTCTACTATAAGTGTCTGTCTTCTACAGAAAGGAAAGGGATGTTTTGGTATCACTGTACTTCAAAATCATTATTCCTCTTATACATTCTTTAACTGTAGAAAGATGTCACTCAACGTCTTATTGAAAAAAAAAATCTAAGATATTTTATTACTAAATAATCATAATAAAAAAACCCTAAAAGGCCACAAGATATCATGGCCCTAAGGGCAACCACAACCCTTAATGGCCTGGAGCAGCCTCACCTAGGCCCCTCAATACCCTGCCCCTGTGTCCAGGACCCTGCTTCAGCCCAGTTCGGGCCCTCAGCCCTGCTCCAGCAATGCCATAGGATACCAGGCTCCAGCTCTGCTTCTGGCCCCATCCCCTTTTGCTCCTGGCTGGACTCCCTGGACAGAACCCAGACCAGGTCCAAGCCCTCACCATGTCTGGGGCTGTCAGTCTGCCTGCCCAGCTCCATCCCCCAGGCACTGCCCACGCTGGGTCACCCTCAGCTCATGCCTGCATGTGGAGCAGCCTTGCTCACACTAACCTCTCATAATAATTTTAAATTTCTTCAGCTGTTAACTATCCGTTCATTAAAAAACCAGGGAAGTGGGAAGTGAACCCTTTTTAACAAGCACCCAGAGATCTTTGACCTCTACTACACGGCCTTAACAAAACGTGTTTTGGGCCCAAGTGAACAAGTCCTTCCATTTTGATGCAACTTTGCTTTGCAATGGGTTCCTGAAGCTCTGCTTAGCTCTAAAGGAAACTCCAAGTTCAGGTTATCCGTGGCAAAAACCTCCCCAGCGTGGTGCTCATTGATGTTTGCACAGGAAGAGATCCTTGCTACCATCATTGAATTTCAGCGACAGCATCTGTAAGCGCTGTACTTTCTTACCATCCATTCCTGGGGTCCAAACCATCTAGTGCCCTTGATTCCTTCTGTAATTTCTCAATTTCTGCAAACCCTCATTTAATTATATTTCCATTATTAAACTCAGTAAGTTTCCAAAGCCTTTAAACATGATGCTAATCAACCTTATTCAGAACAGTACAAATGTACAAATTTAATATTAAATATCAAAATGCAAATTTCATATGCTTTCACATCATAGTGTTCTCAAATTACATGATAATCTAAAAATAAATTTTAAAGCTCTCTGAAACAATGTCTCCAGATTTGGAGACACAGACTCAGCATTGAAACAACTGAAAATTTGAGCTGTGAATTCAGAAAACCATTTTCTCACAGGTGAGTTTATTCTTCTGAAAGAAAACCAAAATTTTATTCACCCCCAATCCATTTACTAGAAGATTATTTTTTCCTCTTCTCTTAGATGTCTACCATACCGTGTACACAGCTACAGCAAAACACAACCACAAATCTTTACTCTGAGCCAAAAGCTGATATATATATATATATATATATATATAAAATTCACGCATGTGTGTAAACTGTATTTATTCTTTCACTAAGCAAGCTGTGAGGGTGCAACATTATCCTCCTGGCCTTAATAACCACTATGAATCCCCTAAAGGACTACCTACTGTAGGCAGTTAACAGACTATCTAGAACTAAGAAAATAACCAGGATCTTAAGATTTCAAGCAAGCTCTCATCCTTCAGCTAGAAGACTGGTATTATGAACTTAAATGAGTGATTTGTTGTAATTTACCCAGATAATTCTGTGGAGTGGTTCACAGCAACAGAATATTGCACATCCAGGTATACCTAGCCTTTTCAATTGATTGCAAAGGGATTAGAAATGAGTAACTGTACAATGGCTTAAAATCATTGAGGTACAATAATTCTTTTAAAGATATTTTCCCTTTTGATTCCTCTGTAATTCATGATTTCATTTCATCTGTCAGTTTCTGTAACTTACATGAAGAAGGTGAACACAAAACAGTTTTATACTTCCTAATGTATATGATAAAAGTAAAAGGCCAGAAAAAATACCACCTATCTCACTGATACTTAGCTTTAAAACTATTTCTTTTACAAATGCAATCACAAGTTAAAAACGTACTATGATTATATCCACTTCAAATTCCGTATATAAATGAGTGCCTTCTAATTTTTGACCCATGAAAAAAATGCAGCTTTTGGGGGGTGGAAGTGGACTCATATGGCATAAAATAGAAATACTTCATTTCACCGTATACTGGAGTATCAAGAACTGATGTCCCTTCCCATAAAGAATGGGCCTCTTAATGAACACATACCACCCACCTTAAATTCTCCTTTAAGGTTTGTGTATCTCACCAGTACATTCATCCTCCAAGACACACAATGAAGTCTGCAAACCAACCTTTCTTTGTGAGTCTAAATTTTGATTTGCCAATGTATTGTTTCAATTTTACATTTACATTAAGTCCACTGAAGTAAGCCACTACTTGAAAACTACTCCTAGCTTTCCCAAAACGTTTGAAATATTTTAGACTTATCAACCACAGTAACTAATTTAGAAAGACTGAAGTTAGAGAATCAAGCAATGTTGAGTAACTTTGAGCAGCAAGTTCAAAATCTTTGTGATAATGCTGACAAGCTAATATGACAAACTGTATGAAGTGGCACTTTGAATTTTGTCTGTAACTGGCCACAGTGCTTCTTTACACAGGGTTCTTCGTTTGAAGCTATACAAAATGGAGGCTTGTTGACATGCTATAACTGCCTCTTTTTCATATTTAGTGCTCAGCAAGCCCTAAAGTAGCTCATAATATAAATAAAGGGATAATATTCATTGTGGAATATACAAGGCAATAAATGACTAGAAGATGATTGAACAGATAAGTTGAGAATGAAAATAAAAAAATGTTTACTGCCACCATAGTCCAACACCATGCCTGTTACTCCATTAATGCCACTAGAAAAGAGATAAATAAGCAGTTACATTTTGGTGGCAATACTGCTCATTTTTTTAACCTTTGTGTAAGTTGTGTGCTGCTGCTGTGCTGAACTGCTGTTATTCTTCAAACCGGAAAGGGTTTTCATTACGTTAGAAAGGAAGGATTAACTTCATAGACGTAAATGTATTGAATAAACATAAGAAATTTTATTTTAGAAATATTAGAAACGGATGACATGTTCAACCTTAACTGATTCACTAACGTTTTTTATCTTCCATGTATCCTTTATTACCTGTATAATTTCTGGCAGAGAATCTTTGTTATTATTGTAATTAAATCTCACCATAACATGAAATCCCACCATAATGAAGCAATGACATATTACTGCTCACCTGCTCATTAGAAACAAGATTTGAGTGTTTTCTAGTAAATACCTGCAGGAAGAAAAAGCAGTGACAGCTACACATATGCGTGGCTGTTTAAACACCTGCTGAAGCGAGGTCTGAACCAAAATGTCCCCCATCTCCCTAAGGACAACCTGTGGGTACCTCTTCTCCCAGTAGTCTCTCCTAGTGACAATTTAAGAATTTTCTAGAGATTAAAGCCACTCCCCAGCACTCTGCAGCAGTCCAGTAAGTGTGCTCTGTGAGAGGAAGGAGTCCTGCCCCAGCTGTCTCAAATGCTGGGTTCCTGTATTTCCTGTATTTCCCCAACACACCTTTATTTTCTTTGCTTTACTGTTGGCTATGATCGTTTGGTTTGGGAGGGTGACTCATCCATAAACATGCAGCTTCTAACCCTCTCATCCTAGAAAAGCAAACAAATTATATATCTCATTATTCTGATTCAAGGTTTAGGTTGTCAGAGAAACAAAGGGAGCCTTCTTGTGTAAGTGGGTTGGAGCTCTGCGCTGCTATGGCATCATTACACCCAAGACTTTTGCCATTTGCTTCCAACTTGAATTTGAAGGACTGCAGGAATAGTTGTGCTGCTGAAGGACCGTTCAGAACAACCATGCCAGAGATAAAGACCTAGCTGTTACACAGTTTTGCATGGTTTATTCGGGTATTTTACACCAATTTCCCAGGGAAGGGAAGTCTTAGCATAGTGATTGTGAAAGACTCAAATTCACCCCCACAATAAGTACCAATCAATGCATATAATGCATGATCTCAAGCATATGATGACTTCTAACTTCTCAATGGCGTATTTTTCATAAAAAAAATAATTTGACAGTTGCAGTTGGTATCCTCTCTGATGATAGCAGTATGTTTAATTGATGTTCATGGGTACAGACAGTTTTACTAAATCTGGAAGCTCATTGTATAATGTTTATACCAGTTCACAGGGATTAAGGCACAGTAGGAATTATATGATATATTTGGTTGGCAGTCTCATAATGATGGCATTGCTAGAAACACATAGATCTGGTTTTATCTATTCTTGTTGCTCTATCACTTTGAATCATCAGCCAGAGATATCGGCTTCATTATGCTACATACTCTACTTGGAAAATTAAAAAGAAAACCAATCCCAGAATACAGAAGGAGGAGAAAAAGCAATTATAACAAACAAGAAAGAGACATAAAGTAATAACAAAATAAGGCTGGTAATAATAATAGGAGGAGGACACAGCATAAGATATGCAAGTACTTTACAGACCCCATGATACAGAAATTCTTACAGCATGTATTTAGAAACACATTACTCATTTAACAGCAATATAAACTGGAAAAAGGTTAGTCCTGTTTCTGTTAAGAAGCTCTATTACCATAGTAATTGTTTCCAAGTGCTAAATCCTAATACTAAGCACACCATTTGAACAGTAATGATTTCGCTTCTTCCAATACTAGGAAACATTTATATTTTGAGGGGATGCTTGTGTGTACTGCAATATGCACTACAGGCACTCTTAGCAAATAATTCAGCCCTCTCAGACACTGAGTGAATGCAAATCTCTGACATTCTCATGGTGAGAGAAATTATGCCTCAACAGTGGCAAACCACTGAAAAATAGCACACAGATTGTTTCCTGTGAGTTGCTAATGTTTTTAACCCCTTTAACTATGTTTCAAGACTGACAAAATTTGCTCTGTCTGATCTGTATAATTATATATACATAAAACCCCCAAAACAGATAAAATAAAAATTTGTGTGTTCTTGATTACAGGTCAGATTAACAGCTCAGATTACAATCATCAATTATTCTGGATGAACACTTGTGCATCTCCCATGCCATCCCAAGACAAGACACCTCAGGTTAAGAAGTAAAGTTATGAAAGCAGCAAGAGGAATCTGAGAACCAGGGAAAAAAGAAAAATCTTCGTCTGTTTGAGGAGGCTTGCATCTTTCTGGTAAGAAGAATCAACACTACTTACACTGTTCCTCCTCAACAATAATAGTAAGAATGCAGCAATTATTTACCTTTGGCTTTCTTCGGCAAAAGAGTTGTAAGACATTAGTACAATGTAAAGGGCGATTTGGCTGCAGCACAGGCCAATAATTTATTTCAATACTGATGTGCAAGTAACAGATTAAGTTATTTTTTCTGCAGCGAGCATTCTGCTATGCAATCTGTGTTTTGATCAAGTTCAGGGAAGGTTAATACAAACTATTTGTAACTTGCTACGCTAAAGGCTGAAAGTGAGAGTCTAAAGAAAATCACTGTGTACATCTACCCTCCTCCTAACCCCAAAGATCAGATTGTGTATACCGCACATCTGCTCATTAAGTTTTATATCACATAAACAATATATGACACCATCAGATGCTGTCCATAGTCGATTAACAGAATACCGTTACAAAGTAAAAATTACAGTGATTTCAATTAAGAGCTGGACTGTGAAAAATAATAAATATTAACAAAGCAGCATAAAGCCCAAAAGGACTTGGAGACTTCTATACCACAAATAATGGTCTGCAGGTTATAGGGACTGAATCCCTAACAGTTACACAAATTCCCTGCTTGGACCCATTATTGTCTTAATGCTTGCTTCTGGTTTTCTCTGGTACAATTTTGTGTTATTAAAGACTGCATTCTGTACAACTGTTATGTTGGGGCCTACAGTCTATCTGCACTTCGTTTATTTCCTATTTGGGGGTCACACTGTGTTAAAAGAATTACTTTAATACCATCTTCTAAATACAGTGAAAGCACATTTAATACCAAGAGGCAACAGATGCATATGGTTCTTTCTATTCCAGTTATCTCTTGTGATCAAGGTTGTAAATTTCTACCATTTGACATATAACCAATTATTGACATCTGCCTAAGATGTTAAAAATGTTTTTCCACAAGCCCTCCCCAATTCTCTCAACTGCCACTCAAAATACTACTGTTCTACCTGTCACTCAAGGCTGGAACCTAAGCACCATCTTCATCTCAGCAATATATACAATATTTAATTATATCCACTGATCTGTTGCAGAAGTCTGCCTGTTACCAAGTATGACAATACTCAATTAATAATTTATTTATTTTCTTTCTCATTTGAACTATAAGCTGCTTGTCCTCACTTTAAGGCAGGGGTCCTCAAACTTTTTAAACAGGGGGCCGGCATGTGGATGAAGTGGCAGGCAGTCATCTGTGGCTGCTTAGTTTTCCCCCCCCAACTCCCGGTGGGTGCGGGGGGCGGAAGGGTTCTGTAAATACCGGGGGTCAGATTGAGGACCCTGGGGGGCCGTATCCAGCCCGCGGGCTGTAGTTTGAGGACCCCTGCTTTAAGGCCTTGTACTACTCCTGGCTCCAGCCTAGTGTTACAGCCTCTCACATACTGCCTTCTGCAAACAAGTATCTTCGTGCTCCCTTCTTGTTGCTCATGTGTGGGAAGAGTTTCCAGGAAAACAAGAAACCTATTTTTTTGATCCTACTAATCCTCTTCTCAAGTTCCCTATTCCCATACCACCTCCTTTGACAGTGCACAAACTGCCGTTACCCTAAGGCCACCAAGCTGAAGTGTATTGCTTCCCTGTACCCTGTCATTAATGAATACAATTCAACCACACATTCATGCAGCTGGGTCAGCCTATGATGCAACCCAACAAAAACACACACACAAATCCGAACATTTAATTGTTTCAGAAATTCACTGTACTGGAAAAAAGTTTCTTTTAGGAAAAAAACAGGTTTGAGCAACTTATTCCTTAAAAGTATAAAAGAAAAGGCTCAGGGAATGATGTCAAAAGCTGTTTTCTTTCATTGACTTGGAAAGTGCTGGGAAAGAGCACAGACTATCAGGAAACAGGTGACCTGCATCTCAGCCTGAGAAATTTTGCAGAGACAGAGAGATATTGTAGAAACTTTCTTACGCTGTCATCAAAGCTAATAATCAGAGACATTTACTGTCCCTAAAATAATCCTGAGCTCAGTAGTGACTGACAAACAGAATTACTCAAAATCATGTGGCAATTCATAGCATCTGCAGATACACAGCAAGCTGCACCCAAGACTGATTCATATATGCTAAATACTTTCCACAGACATTTAAACTGAAGTTGCCAGATATGAAGTTCACATTTGTGAGCTATGCTTTTGCTCCTGCTAAAATTTTTGCTTCTCAGCTAAAATATGAGTTATTAAACTCTCTTCTCTCCCATAGCTCACAGTTCCTCACTGACAAAGTCAACAAAAATGAAGCAACTACACAAAAGGACTTGACTGACTGGCTCCAGTACTACACCTTTGTGAATGCAAGGAGGCATGATTTAGAGCATCTACAATACCCTCTCCTCTTGGATCTGAGCGCATCAATCAAATTAAGATGGGTAAGTGCTAATGTTTCAGCTACAAAAGCTTTTCATTTGTGGATCGTTACGAAACAGAGTAGCATTATCCTCATATCACTGGTGAGATAACTGAAACCCAGTGGTGATGCTGTAAATCACTGCATAAAAACGATTCATTGTGCCAGACCACTAAATAAACCTGTTCCGTTGCAGCTCTGTATTTTCAAAGCAGCAGAATCTGAAATATAGGATGTGGTGTGCCGTATCAGCACTCAGTACACCTGAATGGTTCATAAAATTACAATTTATGAGAGCTTTAACTGAAACGTGATGGTATCATCTTTGCAAACAATTCCATTAGGTACTTGCTGCAACCTTTCAGGGATTCTAAAGGGCTAAACATTTATGTATGTGTCAGGTATTCTTGTACTTCATAAATCTGTGATCCAAGATTTAACTACCTAATTGCATATAGAAAAGTAATTATAGCTGTTATAAAGTGTATGTTTAACTGAACAAGTTGCTGTCAGAAAAAAGGTGGTGGCTTCATACAAGTGAAAAAGCAGAAAAGCAGACACACTGCTAGTGTCCTCTGGTGTTTCATCAGGACACCTGTAAGGGCTGATGGAGTATTTTGTAACAAATAGGAGAGGATGCCACCAACTGACAAGTTACTCCTCTTACCTTTACTCTCACTGTGACAGTAGCGAGACCAGGAGGCATAGTGCCCTTGCTATCAAAGGCTTCCACAAGAAAGGTGAAGGTGGCTTCTGTGTCAGAAAATGATTCATAATCCAAGGACTGCAAAAGCGATAACTCGCCTGTATACTTGTTCAGTGCAAAATACTGTAGTGCTTCCTCTGTCCGTATTCGATAGTTAACGTCGGAACCAAGATCAATATCCTTTGCCTAGAGCATGACATACAAAGGCAGGGGAAAGGGAGGGGGAAGTACTTGAAATCAAGCACAATTAAAGAACATAAAAAAGCAAACTATTGCAAACAACTCTTTTCGTTGTATTACTCTGAGACTATTGGATGTACTTAACACCACTGCACAAACACAAGGAAGACAAATCCACTTAAGGTTATAAAATCAGAGATACTTGCCACAGGAAATGAGCAACATATTCTGGGCAAGAGTCACTGGAAAGGCTCAGTCTGTTCCTGTTCTCTTCCCTGGGCACCTGCTATTGGCCACTGCCATGGAGAGCATGCTAGGCTAAGCAGATGTTTTATCTCACCCCATATGGCAGCACAGATGTGTTTATTTCCCAGTATTTAGACAAAGAATATTAATTTCCATCAGGATAAGGAGTATTATGTGATTGCTTTAGCTGTGATTTGACATTAGATTTATCTGCAGTCAGGTTCAGAAAAAAACGTTCTTGTTGGAATTGTCTCAGGACAGATGCTGACCAAAACATCAGGAAGATATACAGACTGCTTGTGTGATGTGTGTCTCAGCTGTCTTTAGATATCTAGCTCATACTTGAACAATTAACTCTCACCTGTCCGAGTATCTTTTATAGTCAGTGAAGAGAAGACAATACCTCCAGGTTCTCACTTCACTTGACTCCAGCTATCTTAGATAGTGATCTTGGTATTGGATGAATTGCTTCTGGAAGCAACTATTAATCTCCATTGACTATAACGTGAGGTTAGACATCTAAGTTTACTTAAATGTCTAAATCAGTTGAGATAAAGCTCTCTTGCTACTAATATGAACAGGTAGAAATAATATGATGAGCTTCAAACACAAATCAAAAGCACTTTAAATGTGTAAAACAATAGTCCTAGAAATGACAATAGCAGTGTAGTTTTGATGTTTGTTTTTTAATAATTGCTCTTACTTCCAAATGAACCTCAGTTCAAAGTATTTTTATGTACCTGTCTAAAAGTCATGCATTTTTCAGTCTGTTAAGTGTCATAACTTCCTCCACTCCGGTTCACAATCTTTTACTGTAGTCTCACTGACAAGTAAGAACATGCCTAGTATTGCAGAATATTTAAAAAACATAATCTCTGCTCCATAATGCTTTCTTACCTCTATTCGCAGGAAGACAGTGCCTGGTGGTAGATTTTCGGGCACGCAGACAGTGTAAGAAGCATTAGTAAAAACAGGGCTGTTGTCATCAATATCCAGCACCTTGATAGCTAAAGTTAGTGTTGAACGGCGGGGATCCGCAGCTCCATCTGTTGCTTCAACAATAAGTTCATAATAGTCCCTTATTTCTCTGTTCAGTTTAACTGATGTGTAAATGCTACCGTTTGATGTGATTCGGAAAAGATTGTTGAAGTTTGCCAAACTGTAATGAACTTGACCGTTAACACCAGCATCTGCATCTGTAGCCTTAAGAAACAGAAAAAAAGAACCATGTTTTAATGCACATTTTAAATACCTACAAGGGACATACCTTCACAGGAGTAACAAGGTAAGCTAGAGTAATATACTACAGAATACTAATCATTGTGTGGCTATTCAGCACTTCTTGTTTACAGCAGCTTGCGCCTCTCTGATATTTTGCTGAAGATAGAACACCCCACAGAAACAAATCTCTTAATCTGCAGTGACAGAAAGTAGGTTTACTGGGTCCCAACCAGACTTCAGGAGAAAATACACATTTAGTTGCTCAGCCTTGGAGAACTGTGCACTTAAGCAAAAGACAAACTAGATGCTTGTAAAGTCAAGCCCTCAGAAACTTCTAATGCTGAAGCACCTTCAGCATTAGGTGGTGTCTGAGGAGACTATTTATTTTGCAGTTTGATTTAGGTGTTTCATTGCTGCCCAAATCGTTATGGAGTGCATACTTCAATGAAAGCTGGATGCAGTCAGCAGACAGCTGGAATGGACATGTTAGTTAGAAATTTTCTTTTCACTTAGCATGTTTGTCACATTTAGTGACACTTTAATCCTTGCTCTCTGAAGAACTGCTTAATTTTCTGTAGTTTATCATGTTCTTCAAAATCAAATATTACATTCCATCCTTATTATTCCACACTCAGAGAAGGCAGATGACTGCATAGAAAACTGTTTAGATTTTGTTCAGTTGTTATCTTTGTTCTCACATACTGAACTATGTCTCAAACTTCAACATCAGCCAAATAATTCTTGCTATTGTATAACTGCCTGTATAGGGATGGACAAAATTCATGTTTTTCCTAGAGCTACCAGGCTCTCACCATAGTTTGAACACTAACCTGTTATTTTTCCTCCTCTTAATTAAATTACTGCATGATGAATAAGGTTATGTAAATTAAACAACGGACATTCTGTGAGCAAGGTGTTTTCATATATCTGACTTTATAAATAAGGCTACAGACATCTGGCAAGATCATAAAATATTTTCATGTTTTGTTATCAGAACAATTGTCAGAAGTTTCCATGAATGCTTAATTCTGGTGAAGGTGCTCATTGTAAGACTTTGTAATGAAACCATTTATCTTCCCAGAAATCAATTAAAAGTTAATTAAAATTGTTAATAAGAAAAATTTCACTGTGCTTTCCCCCTGCACTACATCAATGTAGTAACCATAATGGCTACAACTTCATAATGACCAGTCTATGGGTAACACATCCTTCTAACCGACATCTTTCAATGTATGGTTGATTTGCTTAGTTTGCAATCAATTCTATTTCCTCCACAGAAATAACTGATTTGGGGCAGAAAGACCTCCTAGATGACAGAGTTCAAAATCACCAGAAAGCCAGTCAAGGATAAAGACACTGGCCCCACTGAAAGAAAAGCAAATCATAGGAACTGCAGAGCTTCTGGATAAGAGACTAACAGCACTATTCATCTTTATAAGACTGAAATGTCCAACACATGCGTGAGGTCAGTCCTCATACTTAGCCTCTCTAATTTAGGCCAAAGCCATACTATAGCAATTAAATTGATAATAAACAGCTGGAGTTAAAAACCAACCAACCAACCCACAAAAGTCTCTAAGAGTAATCTTAAATACTACTACCATTGGAGCCTATGAGAATAAACCAAGTAACATTTTTATTTAAGATTAATTTTGAAGTATGATTTTTTAATAGATAAACTTATTTTTTTAGGAAAGTAAATCAGAATTAGCTTCAAATATATGGTAGGCTTTGCAACTTGTTTCCTAAAAACATGACTATGTACGTTGTAAACTCATTTGTGTACATCCTTGGGCATAAACATCTTTTCCACGTTCTGCAGGACTGGCTCATTTCCAAACAGAATAGCAGGCAAATCATCATTATTATATCTAATTCAACTAGTTGTTACAGTACTACCATAACACTGGTAAGAAGTCAACTAAAGACATGTGAAGACAAGCATTAGCTCTACAGATTTTTACATATCTTAGTCCTGTGCTTCCCAAATTCAAATTTCAGAAGGATGCTCTGACTGAACCCTCAAAGAGAAGTTTGCTGCAGTTTGTCCACTAAAATTTCTACCACATGGATTCCCTGATTATCTATGGTAAAAAAAACCATCAGCTTGTCTCCAAGCTTCCTGCTCTCTCTGTGGTGTTACACCAGTGATGACTACGGCCTATTTGCAAAGCCACCGCCCCATGGCTCAGGCACTGCTTCGTTACCCATCTTTGATGAACACCATGTGGAAGCACAGCCACTGAGGAGAAGGGAAAAGCTGAGAAGTTATAACAAGTTGTATGAGCTCTGTCCTATCTACTACCTACAGGCAACTTTGCAACCCTGAGAGACAGGGAAAGGCCAGAATGTGGTGGCTGCCAAGCCTGTGCCAGGGGCTGCCTTCTCCTGCCCAGACTCCCCTGTTGCACAGCTGAGGGGCTTCTACATCCCCTAACTGCCGTTCCCTGTCCTACGTCTTTTCCTACCCCGCCGAGGTCTCCTCACAGGCTGCGGGGGAGTCTGCTCCGGCACCTCTTCCTCAGTCCGTGCAGGGCTGTTCCTCACTGCTCACAGCCAGGAGGAGTTTTCCCCTTCCTTAATTCTGTTTCCCAGAGGCACGGCCAGAGCTGCAGAGGGAAGGAGCTGCGCCCCGTGGGGCCACGGGAGCCATCTGGAACCGGCTAGAACCAGCTGGGTCTGATCTCTCCCCACAGAGACCCCGCAGCCCAGCTGCCAGCCCGAGGCACTGGCACCACATCCATGCAGATATATGTTTACAATTGAGATGCATGCTTTTAAAGATTAATAATAGATTTTATTGTGAAAAATGCTTTAAGAAAATGCTATTATCTTACTGAATTAGATCACTTTTACAGTTTAAGATCTCCACTAATTAATATTTTATCACTATAAACTTGAAAAGAGATAAAATACTCCTTATGAATGTGAAAGAAAGAGTTTAATCTGTTTTCTAAAAGAATCCTACCTCAAGGGTATACAAAGTTAACTCCACATGGAAATTGTTTCACAGAGCCTTAAGGACTTGCTGATGGCATGTTTACTATCAGCTCCTGTTTGCAGCTATTGCTCTGTATCAAAACGGATGACCTGAAGTCATCCCAATTTCATCCCCGCACTCTGTCACCAACAGGTACAAGCTGGCATGCACGTATTACAAGCCTTGAACAGAAGATAAGGGAGGAGCAGGTCTGCACAACAAGGAGCTGGTCTTTCAGAAAGTCCTGCTTCAAAAAACATAGAATCATTTAGGTTGGAAAAGACCTTTGAGATCAAGCCCAACCGTTAACCCAGGACTGCCAAGGTAATCAACAAACCATGTCCCTAGGTGCCACATCTACATGTCTTTTCAATACCTCTGGGGATGGCGATTCTACCACCTCCCTGAGCAGCCTGTCCCAATGCTTCACCACCCTTCCAGTGGAGATATTTTTTACTAATATGTCAGTTAAACCTCCCCTGGCAGAACTTGAGGCCATTCCTTCTTGTCCTGTCACTTGTTACCTGGGAGAAGAGAGCGACCCCCACCTGCCCACAGCCCCTGTCAGGCAGCTGGAGAGAGCAACAAGGTCCCCCCTGAGCCCCCTCCTCTCCAGGCTAAACGACTCCAGGTCCCTCAGCTGCTCCTCATCAGACTTGTGCTCCAGACCCTTCATCAGCCTTGTTGCCCTTCTCTGGACTCATCAGCCCTGCTTGAACCTATCACTACCCTTAAAACAGAAGCTGGCAACATCCCAATAAATTTAATATGATTTGCTCATTACCAACACTGAGCTGAATTACCTGGGCATACAGTTACCAGAGGCGGAGAGAAGCAAGCAATCTATGTTACCTGAGTCCCAAAGAGAAAGCCAATGAGACTGGCAGGACTAAGAAGAGGCAAGAGCACATTCCTACGCCCAATGAATTGCGCAAAGCTTCCAACCACAATTCATCCTCACCAATTTGCACTTTAAAAGTATGGTAAGAATATTGAAGCTTTAGTTGGTAAAGGGCTACCAGATGATGGCAGATCTTAAAAGTAGCTGCAGATCTATTTACAGGCAGAAATCTCTTCACAGCCTTGCAGATGTTCATACAAGAAATGCAGGCTTTGTAGAGGCAGCAGGAACAGCAGGTGTGATTGCTGTAGGCAACACAAGTCCTCAAACTCCACAGAGGAGACAGACACCACAGAAATTGAGACCAAAAAAACCCAAAACAAACAAGAAGAGGGAACAAGCAAAAAGAGGTAGATTTCAAAAGTAACATAAAAGGTTCGAAGATGGGACGATAGTGTCATTGCATCTCAAATGTTGGAGGTGGTAAGAATTTCTGCCAGCACCACTAAAGGCTGAGAGGATCCGAGAGACAGAGCTACATGTGCTGCTTCTGTCATCTCTACTACACAATACTACATGGAGGGGAATATTTGCATATGACCACACACTGAATATGAGCAAGGATGAAAAAATATCCAAATACAAGAGCTGCAAGGAGGTACACCGTCTGCATAACCAGGTGAGCACTCAAAGGATGAGAGGAGAGCTGTTCAGGGTATATGTGTCCTCTCATCACACCCCTTCATTTTGTTCCGAGGGTTATCTGCCCCTCAATCTCTGAGCAATACACCCTCAGACAGCCGCTCAACCCACAGCAATCTTGGACTACACCAAGTCTCAGGCTTGCTTCAGTTCAGACCAAGTTTCATGGTTATGGGATGTCCATGTTCGATGGACATTCCAGGCTCTGTCTGAGCTTATGCACAGAGACACTGCAGTTATGAATCCAGGCTTTGTGGGCAAAACTGGCCACGTCAGCCTTTCTAGAAACAGGCACAGTCCTATTTTTAAGGGACTAAGCTCCGTAGGCTGAGCCACAGTACACTACAAATTCACATCAGGAACCTCTCACTGACATTTTGACTCTGCCATTTGCTCCTGACTCTTCTAGTCAGTGCCTTCTCCAATTGTTCCCCAAATCTACCTGCTAGGAGGTATGAAAGAATGTCAGGGGAGTCTGTCCAGCAACCAGTTCCCTTGTCCTCCTTATAGTTTTCAGCCATAACAATGAAAAACAAACCACATATACTATTTTTCTCTGGGCTACACCATCATTCTTAATAATTTCTTCTATTAGGTAAGGTCCATTAGGAATAAAAAAAGATCACAGCAAACACTGAGCACAAAATTAGCCAGATTTCTTTCTATTCCCTATAGCACAGTCTTTCTCACCCTAGCTTCAAATCATTACAGATCTGATCTTGCATGTACGTGTAGGATACATGAAGAACACATTTTTACCCCTACGATAAGCCAAAGCTGTCAAAGTTTAGGGCAGCACAAATGACAATCCACATTTCCAAAGCTGATCACTCATTCCTCCCCTGCCATTGTGGGATGTCAGCACCAGGCAAATGAAAAAAGAACCTACTCATTTCTGCCATGTTTTCCTGCTAGAAGATTTTTTTCTTGCATCCAGGCCTAACACAAGTCCTCCTTCCCCTCACCCCTACGGTCATCAAAGGAAAGTATCAGTTCAAGTGTCTGTAGAGGCAGAGTCATGTAACAAGCAAGAGAGCAAAAGAGCCTGAGTCACACTCAGCCATCACAACACTACTGCAACACCAGAGTCCCCACCCATCATATTACCTACAAGATCTGCCAACACATTTTGGTGTTTGACCACTTGCAATCACATGCAACACACTTAGTAAATTTTAATAGGAAACTAAGCTGATTTTGCTATTCTAGGTAAAAGAAAAAATAGGAACCGCCCCTCCGCATGCTCAGAGGTTTTCCTCTGTTCTTACTGAAACTGGTTCAAGCAGCCTGATAGGCACATTTACTACACCAGTGTTACACAACTGAAGAGCTCATAAATACACTTTAGTCAATGCGATGTAACCAAAAGGGATTTTGTCAGGATAGAGGAGCCTGCTTTACATAGGTCTAAAGTAATCTACTTCCTTTAAAGTGAGATCATCTGCAGAAGTAAAAATCAGACTTTAAAAAAGAAAAAAACCCAAAACAACCCCTTGCTGACTGGCACCTCTTGCCAATGCCACAAGAGATTCAGAAAGATGAGATGCACATTTCTACCTCTGCCATCTCATTATGATTATTCAGAATTAAGCATGTTCCTCTGAAGAGCCTCTGGTAACTGCTGTTATTCCAGCAGCTCCTCAGATCTACACAACTACTCTCGTTTCCATCTCTCATGGGGCTAACTTATAAAGTACTACATAATAAAAAAACCCTGGAAACCTTGGCATATAAATGAATTATTACTTTTATTTCCCAGAAAATACATCCCACATTTGCTGGAGATACCATAATCTATAAGGTGATAGCCTTTTAAGTTTAAATTTGCATTACTAACTGTGCTTCAACATTACTAGGAAACCCTTCTGAATATAAACCAACAGTGTTCCAGAGTAACAAATTATCTTCCTCCATCTCAAACAGCTTGAAAATACAATTCTGGGAGATCTGAATTACCAAAATATCTCTTGAAGGATCATTAACTCTGAAATATAATGACAAGTGCTTAAATGTCAACAATATTAATTATATCATTATCATTCTTTTCAAAAGAAACCTCATACTAATATCCACAAAACTTCCTCACAATGGGTAACAGGATTTAGGCAGGTTAATTGGGGATTTATGCTCGAACTGCTGGAGCTGGAAAACAGCAAAATAAGGCAGTGTGGTATTATTCATAACTTCTCTATAAAGCAGCAGCAAACATGACAGGTATCCCCCCATTAAAACTGCAAGCTGAAACACTTCTTGGGGACCACTTTGCCACCAACCCAACTTCCTTCAGATTAAATTTTCCTTCAGGTCATCTTCAGGTACAGAAGCTCCCCATGATCCCTAGCCACTCCAACAAAAGCTCCTGATCTCTGACAGCCTCTCCAGTTTTCCAGCAAACACGGCAGCTTGAGGGGGATAGAAACTGCGCTGGAGGATACTGCTTTTGGTGTTTGGATTTGGGTTATTGCTTTCATAGATTATAACGTGATTTTTTTATTATTATGGGTTTAATGGGTTTATTATTACGGGTTTAGTTTTTTACTATTATGTTTTTTAAAGATTCCCAACCCTATCAGTTGTGTCAAATAGCAGATCAAGTGTGGGTGGGAGTGCTAAATTCGATTTTGTGCTTGATATTTTAAACATTTCTGACCTCTTGGTTTTTATTTTAAGATATTTTAAGGAGGGAAAATCAGTCACCCATAAAAGTTCAGACTTTTCCTTCTTCCCTAAATTTCAGAAAGGCTGTTCCTCTCTTTCATTTCTTTTTGTCTGTTTTTACAGTCTTTCTTTTCCCTATTCCATTCATTACATGCTCTAAGCAAAGGAAAAGGTACCAACAGTTCTGGAAGATTTCTGTCAGCTGAACTCAAAACAATGTCAAAAGAAGAAAGGAAAAGAGGAAATACTTTTGTCCTCCCAGTGTTGTCAGTAGTTTTGTGCACACACTTTTCTCTTGCTTCTCGCAGTTAGATTAAGTAATCATGCTCCTAAACATGTACAGCATTGCTGCATGCCCATTACAGATAGTTGCAATACTCCCTTGCAGCCCTAAAACTTAAAAGTGTTCATTTCTGCAGAACTTCCTACAAAATTGACGTTTAAGTTACATTTTTAATATGAAGAAAAAAAAAAAGAATTATTTTACAGACTTGCAGGATTAAAGGGCTGCAGGTTTGTACGAATTTCATATAAGAAATTATATAAAGCTTTTATTCTGTGTTCATGCTCAACCAAAAGTACACACAAGACTTTTTAACTTACTTGATTCTGCTATATCATTTCTGACATGCTACAATACTTAATGTTACACTGAAAAAAAGAGACAGAGGCTTAGTTACAATTTATGATGAATCTTTAAATGTTCTGAAATATTGGCCTGCACAAAATGACTTGATGAAGGAACATGATATAAAGAATATAAAATAAAATTGTACATTGTAATATCGGGGGGTGGTTGGGGGGGTGGAGTGCAAATTAAGTGATCTATCTCTGGCTGGGGCAGTCCAAAAATTGGGGAGGCAAAAATGAAACTCAGAAGCAGCACCCTTAAATTTTGGCTATCTGGAAATTTCAAGGCAACTCCTAATTCTTTAGGACAATAAACTAATGCCTTACACACACGCTTTTGAAAAACACTACGGGTTTCATGTATATCCTCCAGAAACTTTTCAAAAGAAAAAGTATCTTATTGACCTACCAAGTCATACCAGCTCACTATTTTTCTCATAACTATACTAAGAGTAATTTGTTAGGGTAAAAGTAACACATGGTAAATTTTCAAATACTGACCAATTTTAACCATTATACAAGACAGGAAAACATTTGATAATTACTTTCATAGTCAATGCTAATTCCAGTGCATCTGGAGAGTTAGTTTGGAAACCAATTAAATGTGACTCTAAATAAAACCACACAGTTAGAACAGTTAAATGCTACAAGCAAATATAAATTAAAATAAACGAAAATCGGAAAACTCAGGGCTGCAAGAACATGATTTAATGGACTGGTGAACCTCCTACAAAAGTTAATCACATTGTAACACTTAAAAATAGTCAAGCTTTCCTCAGCCTGGCACGCAACCAAATCCTATATTTAGAGACTTGCACTGCCTGTTTTTACTTGAAAGATTATTTGAAATTTTGCTTTCATGATAAGTATGTTCTTTGGCAATGATATGACCAAGCAATTCAGAGATTAAACCAATGAATATACACACTAGAAAAACTAAACCCCAAAGCTTTCTAAGTCACAGATTAAATATATTGCTTAAAATCTTCACATTTAGCTGGGCTTTCAAACATTTCTCTAATATGTTAATCTATTTTAAAGTTATTTTTGTAATTTCCCTAGACCGCTGGTTCTCCTTATAAGCCCAACTAATTAGAGAACATTAGAAGAACAGCAAACTTTGAAACTACCTATCTCACTGGTCAGACCTTTAAAACTCTCTTGGTTGCATTCTGTTGTCTTCTCTTTTTCACATAAGAATAGTTAAAGGAAATTAGTTTTCTTATATCAATAACAGATATCAAGGCCACAAGGTCTGTGTATTAGAAAAAAGACTCCTGACATGTATCACAAAACATGTCTGCATCTTCTTCTACCAGGCAGTCTTCAAAAAAGGAATCACTAATCTAGTCACAGAAGAACATGTATCATGAGAGACTGCAGTCAAAAGTTAGCAGGCCCAATACAAACCCCTATAATTTGTAAGCTCAGGAAAACCGTAATTTCTTATCCTAGTGGCAGAAATCTGAACAGTCAAATCTAAACGGAATCACCTATCAAAATACTAAATGGGCATGTATTAGAGACATGAAATGACCAATTCAGAAGATTTAGTATGGCATCAGGCTGAAAAAGATAAAAGGGCTTAAAAACACACCGGGATGCAACGTGTCAGGCACAAAAAAGTAAGAATTCCTTTCATAGAGAAATATCTGGAACTCTCAAATGATCAGTTGCTCCAAATATGAAAATGGTTGAAATGTTCCTCTGATAACAAGTATCAGAATTTCCACTGGGTTAAAGCACAAATGTTATTACTTTGAATATAAATATGTAAATTAATGCACAAATATAGCATTGCAAACAGGAAAGACAAGAGTACAGCTTTCGAAATTTCGTTTAAAAACTTACCCCATGTTATGGGTGGCAAGGAGCTTTTTAAACCTATTTCATCTGTGTGTTAAGCTCACCTAAGTTCAAATAACCACTGTAAAGCTGGGGGGAGTGTGGCGGCAGCCACATGCTGTGAAATACCTTCCAGTAATTTACAATTTTGCAACCCCTTAGGGTGTCAGCAGAAAGAAATTAATCCTGCCTAGTACTGTTGGTCTAAGACAGAAAAAACCTGCACAAATCTACAAATGCATCTATTCCTTCTTACGTCCCACAGGTCTGGACTTGAAACATCTATCTTGTTTTAAGGGGGTGAATGAATTTGTTTGTTAATGAACAGGTGAAAACCCAACTAGAAGCACATGGGATGATGACATTGACTTCAACACTGGCTGTCATTTCATAGCTTCTCACCATCTAAGTAGAGATGCAGCCTTTAAGAATTATTGTAACAGCTGATCATAAAATCTGAGAGACTAAGTGGGAAGAAAAGTAAGATTAAATTAAAATATAAAGTGAATATTATTCATAGAAGTTAACAATTTTCTGCATTTCTCATCCTTCTTAGATATCCCTTTCCAGGACAGAAGGAAGATATTCCCCAAGACTTACCATTTTGAGGAAAGTAAGGAGCATATCATTTAGCTTAAACCAAAAACAACTCCTAGCATCTCTTCTGCATGCAACTTTTAAAGCAGTGTTCAGTCAAGCTGACATGAGTCTGCCCTATCATGTGCATGCAAAAGATTAAAGGCAGACCCTGTGGATGCAGTGATCCAGAGAAGCTACAGTTCTTTCACCCTGATCAGGTATTAGTGGCTGACAAAACTGATACAGGCTGGTTAAGGAGCGAGAATAAAAGCACACAACAGGATTGAGCACATCTATGCCCTATTGGAAATACTCTCCCCTTGACACATCTTGTCTGACATGAAACTATGAAAGTCTTTATATCATTAGCATCTGTATAAGGATCTTAAGGGAGATAGTGATGAAAGCATTACTAAAGGCCTCTCTAACCTACCATGTAGACAACTTTCTTAATAAGCTTAGAGGGAAATGATACCACAAAGGCCCTATCAAAATGACCTTGTGATCACTTACAAGAAACTACATGAAGTTACAGAAATGAGCACAAGTAGATGCTCAGGAATAGCAGTTTAAGAGCTATTTTGCACTGGCAGACTGCACCTCATTCCTACACACACAGACCACACACAGTGGCAGTGACACCACTAAATGGTAACAGATACATTACTGATACAGATGCACACATTGCAACCAAATACAAAAGCCTCAGTTTTCTCTGATTTTGCTTCATCTGCCACGTTATGATTCTCCGATTTTAGATTCTGATCAATTCTAATGGATTCTGACTTCACAATCCTAGCTGCTCGTAATGTTTTTACATAGATCTGACGAATTCAGAGTATGTTGTTAGGTAATGTATTATGCAGTAAGCAGTAGTCACGGACTCATGCTGGGTATTTGATTTACTTCAGAGGCTGTGATTTTACTCTTCCCCAAAGGCTTAATTCCTTTCCCTCATAGACTGTCCTCTCCTGGCAATAAAACTCTCTTTCTTCTGGTCTCATTGTTTTTCCTCCACCTCTAATTTTCCTACAAGTTGTCTAAAGGTACAGGAGACTTGAAAACTGAACTTCAGAAGCTGGTATTTTTAGTACAGGAAAGGCATAATCTACAGCACAGGTTGCGGGAAATCATACCCTGTTCTATGAGCCTTCATGCAGAAAACATGACAGTGGTGATTTAGGTAAAGCGAGATTCCTTTCTAGGCTTTTTACAACAAAATCCTGTAATGTAATACCTCATCAGCATTTGAAGCAGTTTTCTTGTATACAGAAACACAGAATCATGTAGTTGTAAGGGATCTCCAGAAGTCGTTTAGTCCAACACAATAAGCCTTACCAACATCTGTAAAACTTAAGCTTTACATCATGAGACTTGCAGGGTTTATCACCTTATGAATTTAAATAAAAACAGAAGCTTGTAAGAATTCACTGATATTCACAGACAGAAATCTGTTAGGAAATTTGTGTCATCATTATATTTGATAAGCAATCAAAAGTGACAGTTTGCTTCTTAACACATTTAAAATACTTCTATACCATTAAAAGAAATGCCTAGATTCAGTAGACTGGTTCATATATGCTGTCTCTGTCTCTCTCACTTGTCTTACAGTTTTGCCTTCCTTTGTTCTGTAGTGGACAGATGCTATTGGATATATACGACAGGTATGAATTTACATTTATTACATAAATAGAAACCCAAATATTTCCATTGTACAATACAATCAAAGAAAGTCCTCCAAAGCTCACTTTTCCAAATAGGTAGAACAGCTCCATCTTAATGAGTAACTTACTTTCTTTAAGCATTTCTTTTCTCATTTAAAAAAAAAAAAGCAGATGACAGAGGTATTTCACACTGTTTGCAAACTGCTTTCCTTATTGGAGCTTATATATACTGTCTCCATTTTAGGAAAGACCTAAGGTCCAATGATACCTGAACATCTGATTAGGGATTGGTTTGTCCACTGCCATGTAATTATTTATCCATACTTTCCTTCTCATTTCCTTTCATGCTGCCATCTCCCCTTGATACCAACATGTTCATGTTGGAGATTTCAAACAGTGCTGATCAAGTGACACAAAAATATGGCTACAAAAAACAAACAATGGGTTTGTGTGAAAAAAATTGGGTAAATATAAAAAACATGAATAAAAACTGCAGTTGATTTGTTTCCTCTCCTGAGCCCCATCAGGTCAACAACTTATTTAACCACAAACTGCATTTTTTAAGTCTGTAAAAAACTGTCTTTCACTGAACATGAATGTGATCCTGCTTGCAGATTTTGCAGTTGACACATTGATCTCCAACCGAAAGTCCATTTCACTTTTTTACCTCCTATGCACCCACCCTTGATAAATAGTACACTGCACAATGCAAATAATTCAGATGTCCTGTCTTCAGCAAAACCTCAGCTCTTTTATTGGACTGCAATAGACAATAAGGTGGGCTGAATTTTATTTTCAAGTTTCCCGTTTGAAGCTTCTTGTTTCCTGTTGGTCTTTTGTAAAGAACTTCATGCATCAGTTCTCCTCCTGTCTGGCTGGGAGATCCCCATGATCAGACATGAAAGAACAGCAGGGAATCTAATACACCTCCAACTGCCCCAATTTAGACAACACTGTGTAAAATAAAAGGTATTTGAAATACATCCGCTACACTTCCAGCCTTATCCTTTCTAGCTTTTGTTCTTTTAATCTTCAGTATGCTCCTCAAATCCCCACAGGCTGCACTCCTACAGCAGTGCTGTCAGGAACTCCAGCTGGCAGACAAAGAGCCATTCGAATGGCAGAGAGTGAGAGCACTTCAGAGTGTGAATACTGCCTCCCTGTCCGTAACAGCCCTCCCCTCTTCAAGAGAAAAATCTTTCATTGCCCTTTCTCTGTATCTCCTTGGGAAACAAATTCCCAAATGTTACTTAAGCTCCTAGTGGAACCCCTTTTTATGTTCAACCTTCCCACTCAAGCACAGAAATCTCTTGTCTGCAGCAGGAGTTATTCATGGGAGTGTTTGACCTATCTGTTTTATACCACAATTTACTTATAACCTTACCTATATTAGTGAAAAGGGAACAAAGGGAGGGTCTTGAATGTGATCAATCACTTGTTTAGAATAGATGAGCAGACAAGAAACATTAAGTTTTTAGTCTCAGGAGAGGAAAAAAAGAAAAAGCCCATTTAGAAAGTCAAGAATGGGAAAACCACTTCAATAGCTTTTCACATGTTAGCTAGACTATTTCTAGCATTTTAATATAGGCACTAATAAATATGCTTTACTTTTACCTTTCTTCTTATCAACATCATAAAATAAATCTCCAGACCTTCCAGTATTACTATCATGTTAACTGGCAGTGTGGGGGAGCTAATAATCAAATCATGTAATTATTGATTTTGGTGGATCATACATGAATGAAATAATGGATTTAACTATAAAATACATTCAAATAATAAGCTGATTAGAAACAAGATTAATTCAGTTGTGAGTGACCTCTGGAAGTTTGGTCAACTTTCAGCATCCAGGTCATTGCTTATGTCTTATTCCATTAAGCAGCCCATACCTTCATCTTCTACTGTGAGTAGTGCTTTCCTCCCCTTGACTGACACTGGGCTCAGGCAGCTAATGATCCTGATACTGCACTTACCCTTTATTATTGCATATAATTAAACCCCATACTTTTTTATTAAAAAACCCTGAGGCAACAGTAGCTCAGCACCTTTTCCATATACTTTGCCACTAGCTTCTCTGTCTCTGTAGAGCACAAGGGGCCATATCAACTTCAGTTCTGAGGCAAATAATCTCTTGCTGTATTTTTCCCCATGCAGAATGGGAAGCCGACATTCAAAAAGGGAGACACCACAAACCCACAAATTTTACTGTTTTTTAAATCTTTCATATCACTGCTTACTCTGGTGAATTTCAAGTTTCTGTTTGAAATTAATATAGTAAAAGACATTCTGAAAAGCAAGCTTGCCAGTCAGCAGCTTAATTCCTGGTAGTGAAAACACATGACAGAATAAGGAGTATCTTCTTTTATCAGGCTATTTTCATCTATAACAGGCCTTTATATTTAAACCACATTACGGCTTCTATACAAAATGTATTCCCATACAAACCTCTCCTACAGTTGCTGTGGTTCTAAGGTACTGTGAAGCACAACACAACAAAAGCTATTTCAGTTTTTAAAGAACAATATCCTCAAACAACATAGCTACACCTCAGTGCTCATCATCATTATTTCAATAATCTCACTGAAGGCAGAAAAAGTTTCAAATGCCCAAATCACTCTTTTCTATACTATCTATTTGCATTTGTGAATATGAAACAGCAGAAATTACGTCCAGTACTTGTGCTGTAAAGCAAAAGATTTTTCTGTCCACGGACTGGGAATTAGGACTGGCAATAAACATGACAATAAATCATACAACCAGTTTCTGTCATTCAACAACTGTGCATAAGCTATCACAAGACTTCATTAAATATTTTCATTTCAATACAACTTAGAAATTATACTAATTTATAAGACAGAGAGGTTCTGTTGCAATAACTTGTTTTATTCTAGTTCCATCTAAGCTAAAAATAGACCCAAGCTAGTGTTTGAAAAGCTTATTGCACCTTGAGGGCACTCAGCAAAACACAAAATGGGTTTTAAAGATATTTGGTACTGATCTGAAATATCACATTTGTGCATCTTAGGATGAAAAATGAAAAATGACCACACAAGATGAACAAAATGACAAAATCCAAAGCAATAATGCATTAATTTATGGAAACTTATTTAATTGCAGGGATCCTAATTTCTGTATGTCCGAGGCTTTAAAACAACCTTTGATCTTGCTGGTATTTCAGCACAGCATAACGAAAGTAAGCGGTAGGGGAACTGTAATCTTTGTCAATGCTGATAAAAGTTAATTCCTTTGAAAATTACACCTGAGCTTGGACAGCTTCAGAGCAGTACCCACCTTCATATAAGGAAGCTTTTACAGTGTTGTGTCTTCAAAAACATTTTTTTAATGTGCTATTTTTAAATGAAAAAAACTTTCTAGTTATTAAGCATAGAGAAAAACAGTTCTGTATTTTAACCTTAAAAAGCGACTTTGTTAGCATAAATGCATCTGGCAATAGATAGTCTGCATTTAAACCTAAGTCATTTTGATGTGAGTGTGTCTAAGGTACAATAATTTTGTGCTCTTTGGGGTAATAAAATAAACAATTTAACCCTGCACAGTTAATAACTTACCCTTACTTGACCAACAAAAGCATTAGCTTCCTCTTCCACTACAGACAGGTTTTTAGGTAGAAACATATCAAAAACTGGTCCGTTGTCATTTACATCCGTCACCACAATATTAACAGTAGCAGTTGAGGTCTACAGAAAAAGATAACATTATGAACAAATTATCTTTATTTTACAATTTCACAGATGAGAACTGATCAGCAACCTTACTGACGTGTATTGGACCCATCCAGTACAGAAACACAGGTAAAAAGGTTGTTGATGTTTTTTCACATGTTTTTGTGAAACAGGTAGGATTATTCATTTGAAGAGTTTCTTTTTACCTTTCTTGTAAGACAAAACAGGGTCATGACTGAATAATATATTAGAGATGCATGAAGGACATCAGATACGTTTTTTCTTATATGGTATTTTGAGGATTTAAGGATCTTCCATTCTGGGGGGTGTGTGGGGAATCTAGAAATATAAAAATGTGCCAAAAATACAAATCCAGAAAGAAATTACTTATTTTACTAATCAAAATATGCTACCGTGATGATTAGCTTAGACTATTAGTCACCCTCTTTGCTGGCACAATCATGCTACCCAGCTCAGCTGGCCTTAGCTCAGAGATCTCTGTATCATCCTTCACCCACATCATGCTGACGTCCTATTAACCATTACCACGTGAACTTTAACATACAGAGAGGTGCCCAGCAGGAACAGCATAACTCAGTATATTTAACACATAAAATTTCAACAAAACATGTCTGTGCTCCCTACTGAAATTTTCTATTCAAATTGAAGCGATTGGAGAGTGAAATACTTTGCCGACCTTCACAGCTTGAGTCAGATCCCTTTTCACTGGTTCTGTATACTGTTTCAGACACAAAACACCACATTATTGTACTTTATAAATTATTGTATTTTAGATTAATTCAACACATGCTAACACTTTTACTACCAGAGATACTTTTTACTCCATAAATTCAAATCCAGCACAACATCAAGTACCATTGAGAACTGTAGCTTCAAGTTTATTACAGTTTAAGATTGTAATGGAAACAGATACATCAACTAACACTAGCTATTTCATGCAGTTATTTATTTCAGAATATGCTGAAGCACTGCAGCTCTTCCCTGTTTCTCAAGTTTAACAGTTTTGCACTGAGGTGAAATACCTCTGTTTGAGCCTCATGAATTTAAACATTGTGGCAAGAGCAACAAAAACATGCCTTTGTTTTTTACCCTATAAATAATAACTACAAAAAAGCGGAGACTAATAATGCAAGTTTCTGTGGCCTCTGACACAGGTTGCAAAAAGAAGGAATGAACAGTACTCTTCATCCACCAGAGAAAAGAGAAGCACTTCTAGGCAAAAAACATGTTGAGGAGGATTGAAATTATATACCAAGGACAGCCTTTCATTGCCAGAACAGAGAAGCATGGGCACAGACAGCGCAGGGAAGGTATAGCATCTTCCCCAGGAGCAAGATGCACTAATATCTGGCATGACCGATAGTGATGTAAATTGATGCTGATGCTGTGGCGGAGCAGTGGAGGGGCAGGCTAACCTGGTATTGTAACACAGTATCATTAGTGTATGAATGCTTCCTTCAGCATTTCATGCAGTTCGTATGGAAAGAAAATAAAATTATCTTACTCTAAAAACAGCCTGTTAAGCAAGTAGCATAAGGGAGAGAGATGCCAGAAAGAAACACACGTGAAGTTTAACACTGATGCTTTACTGCTGCAGAGTGCAAATGCTGGTTGTCCACTGTTTTGTACTGTTCCCCCAGTGACAGTAATATTGTAATGATGTCTATGCTGCAGCCACTGCTACTGTGAAGTGCAGTGTAAAATAAAACACAGGGTATTAAATCAGCTTTCCTGTGCTCTATTGAGATGCCTACTGATACTGAACTACTTTGCACTGAGCTACATTAGGGGAAATCTATATGACATTACAGTCACAGCAACTGCACAGTGCAGACATAATTCCTGAAAGTCCCTTGCTTTAGGCACAAGACTCACCAACCTGTTAGAAAGTGGCACCTCACAGGTTTCATAAAGAAACCTGTAACCATCCTCCCTTAAAAAACAAAAAAGGCTGAATGTAAACCTGCATCTTTGTATGCCTTTTCTGAAGCATCTTCTGGTGCAATACCACCCATGCAACAAACCTCAAGCAGTTTTACACCCTCGCAGGTCCGTGCACTAACTGCCCACAATAAATGTGGAATATTGTCTCATTTTTATTAAGGGGCAAGCTCCTTGTATCTGCCACATAGGAAAAGCACTTGCAAAGGACAACTAATATACTCACTGTCTTAATAGTATTTGGTCACGCTTTCATTGCTGTGTCACCAGTTCAGTCTGATAACTTACTCTCTGCAGGAGAGATCCTGTAACAGGTCAATCTCTTTCACCTTCCAAATCCCCAGACTCGGCAAGCAGCCAAGTCACCAGCACTGGAGTCAGCTGCCTCTTTTCATGGCTATAAACCTGGCTGGTGCATTTGCACAGTGTCCCATGTATTCACTGAAATGTGACCTGTGCTAGCAGGCTTCCTTTAGCAATCCCTCTTGATACCAGCACAGCAAAGAACAGATAGCAAACATACACAAGTATCATAAATAATACCCATGCACAACACAGCTCCTTCAGAGTGAGAATTTTTCTATGGTTTTTGTATGGAGGCAAATGCAGAAAACAGATCTGTTCCACAATAAGCACCACAGAATAACTACTTAATACTTAAAAAGTAATGAATACTGAGTATTTTGAAGCAAACAAACAAAAAGAGGCTTGCAGGCTGGCTTCTTATATTTGCTTACTTATTTGCTAATTGCTTCTGAAACTGCCATTCCCACATTCAATTTATATAAGGAAAATGTACTTTACAATTTATGCACCCTTGTTAATGCAAAACACACTCCAGAACATTTCCTCTGATGAGCGACGTGCACTGCATATAAATCAATATTCCGAACCTAACTTGATTCCACAGAATACAGGGTGTAACAAAACCTCTTAGATTTAATAAACTGAGAGAAATATGGCATAAAAAACATCGGCTTAAGACAGTGAGTAATTCTTATTTTGAAAAAAATCTCTTTTCCATTCAAGAAAATTTTAAAGGGATGTGTCTGATAATCTGCAGTGTGTTTACATCTGATGATGCTGAAGCAACCCACAGCAGCTCTCAGAACAGCTGTCAAAACACGCCTTAGCATCTGATAACTTCTGAATCAAAAAATTACTGTTCTGAGCTACTCACAGGTCTAAGTCTTGTACATAAGTGCATGCCAACAGGAGGGGCTCATGTACTTTAGATAAACATAGCAACACATTGTAAGGAACTCTTAGGAGCACTTCTCCTCAACAATAGTGTTTTTTTCTAAAGCCAAGCAACTCTGCCCTGGAACTGTGCTATTAACAACATGACCCTGCAGCAATACTTTTACAAAAATACTTGAACAAAAAAGAGAACTTTTTTTCTTTTTAAGCCTTCGTGAAACCCAACTGTTATAATAGTATTAGAAATACTGAGCTTACTGAAATACTGGAATAAATCTAGGAGTCATCTGAAGTTTCAAAGGAGACTCTGATTTCACCTAAGAGGAGACAGTCAAGGCAGCAGGGAAGGCTGAGCTCAGCTTAATACAACCTGGATTTTAAGATTAATTTTAAACTACTTTTTAACACTTTTACCAATGATGTAAAGGAGGTAATGAAGTACACTCTCCTCAAGTTTGCAGGTGACACCAAACTGGAGGAAACAGTCAATATGCTGGAGGCAGGGCTGCCATTCAGAAGGACCTCAGTCAGCTGAGAAATGGGCCAACAGGAACCCTATGAAATTCAGCAAGGATGAATGCACAGTCCTGCCCATGGGAAGGAAAAGCCCCTCACAGGGATCTGGGCCAAGGCCTGTCTAGTCAGAAGCATCTCTGCAGGAAAGGCCTGTGAGTGCTGGCAAACAGCGAGTGGAGCAGGAGCAGCCGTGTGCCCTGGCAGCAACACAGGGCAGCAGCTCACGGGCTGTATGGACAGGGGACCTGCCTGGAGTCCAAAGAAAGGATTATCCCCTCTACTCAGCCCTCAGAAGACCACACCTAGATAACTGGGTAGTGTCAGGAGAGAAAACAAGTGTAAACTGTAACAAGAGAGGCTCAGACTGGACATAAGGAATAGCTTCTCCCCATGAGGACAATGACAGCATTTCAGCATGGTGACGCAAAAGGGTTTTCTATAAACTGTGCTCTAGCTTGCCTTCACATTGCAGACAGGTACTGGGAACCTGGTCTCAACAGCCCCTGCATAAGAACAGAATCAAGTTTTTGATGACTTTGTATCATTAGAAATGGGCTACCTGAAATATGCAATAAATCAGTTACCAGCCTGACTTGTGTATGTGAACGGTGAAAGCCGCCTTGAGTTATTCTACAGGTTAATTCTGTAATGTAGGATGGAACTTGTCATTGATGTTGAGGGATTCCAGGTCAGACTAACCCCCAAGACTAATGAGAACTGGAAAAATTTAAGAGTGTTTGCTTGGCTTAGTTTTGCAAGAAAAAAAGAAAGTTTGTGAGGATTTTATAAGAAGGGAGAGAGGAAGGTAGGAGAAGAGACATTTGGAATTGTTTCACAAGTCTTCTGTTATCTAAGAATTTTTAGTATTTTTCAGATTGATGGCAATACTTTTACTCATCCTAAGCATTCTGCCTTATCTGCCAGCTGACACAGCCACATGGGATAGTGCTCCACTTGTTACCAAGTCTCAAGTCACACTTAAATTTTCACTTATAAATTAAAAAAGTAGTATTTTGCAAAGGAATAATATTTTGAGATGCCAAACGGGAGAATTATTTTATAAAATTAAGTTCTCTGTTCTTTCTAAACTTCCATGGGTACTGAAATAAGTTCCTGTAATAAGATCAACATTTCAAATAATCCTCATTTTTATATTAGGCACAATTTACCAAACTATAAAAAGTGGATGAATTCAGTGGCAGGATCACCAAGAGAAGCATTCAAAATGAACTCTGGGTTAGCAGCCATGCCCAGTGTTCTCTTCCATTAAATCAGAAATGACAAACTCTAAAATGGAGAAACAATATGGGAATACTCAAAAATCTTGCTATTTCATCTGAATACAGGCAATATCCGTTATCCCACTGATGGAACAATGCCAACCTTTTACACAAAATGGTAGTCTGTTGGCTACCTTTATTTCTTTGAGATGCATAGAGCAGCAGTTCTGCCATTAATGTCAGAAATGGCTATAATCACAGATTATTAAATAAAATCAACATTTTTATATCCCCATTAGATGGCTCCAAAGACTTACTTGAGCTCTCTGCAAGCCACAGCTTAAAACTGATGTGCTATTCTGAAATAGCCTTTATTAGACAACTATTATAAATTACTGTGGCTTATTCAGAACTGCAGCATGGAGCACTATTGGTAACTTCATGATCATCCATCTTGTGGATAATGTAAAAAGTCACCAGCAACACTAAAATCACATTGATTAAATAATCATTGCTTAGAAGTTATGTTCAGGGCTAGCTATAACCTCTTTTCAGTCTGTCACTGCAACAGAAAACATGAAAGCAAGTAGATCGTGGGTCATACCCTTTCTTACAGCAGCTAGTAACTATATGGGACACTACCCTTCAGGTGAGATGGACCACAGGTAGCGAATACATGCTTTGGGGATAAAAAGTGCACTGCAAGGAGGACAGAAGTAAACATACTGCAAAAGGGTCACTATATTTTGTGTGATGCTCAGTTTCTTGTATCGTTAGAGAAGCCTACCATTTCTTGTTACCATTTTCAACTGCAGGTAGCAGCGGCTGCCTGAAATCGCTTCTACTGTCACATAACCCCCACTTCATTTCGTAGGTCACTAGCTTAAATTCTTCAGCCAAGGAAACCTTCAGCACATAGACAGAGAAGTGGTGAGGCTTTTAACTTTGTCACAACATTACATTGAAATTTTTCAGTCAATAATGAAGAGCATGAGGAGCTCTAAGAGTATTCTTGCCTCTGACTATCAAAGCAGAGAAAATTATATTCAAAGACAAGTTCCAGTTTGGTGCCCATTTACTTCTGCAAAGCCAGCTTTCTTGTTTTGTTGTGCAGTGGGGGGGAAGATAGCTGCATTATGTATCTCATAGCCTCAAGATTCAAAGAAAGATTTATTCTCTCTTCATTCACTGGTTCTCACACTAAACAGTGCAACATGCATCTGGAACCTATGTCCCAGCTCCCTACAACATTATTGTCCTCTTTGCTTGGCTCTAGTCTTATACCACTGCAAGGTGACTTGCATATGACAGAGTAAAATTAAGTCAATGTTTAGAACTATGAGCAGCAGGAAGCAGATTTTTCCTTGCAAAGCTTGGGGAAAACAAATAGAGAAATAGCTGTTTGAAGAAAAGATGTTTGAAGAAAATCACCTGCAGGTAGAATCTTTCAGTTTGCCCCCTTGATTGTATACAGGCTATTTTGTTCATTACATACTTGAAAAATGAAAGCAAATAGTTTCACAAATTTCTTAAGGAATTATGGAAAGTTGCAGTGTTTTGTAGAGGATGCTAAAAGAGACCGTAAACCAGCACTCTCTCATGAACAGAGTGGCTGTTTTACTAAAGCTCTTGACATATGTTTAATTACCACTAAAAGTCTTTAAACAAACTTGAGTAGGTCCCCAAAGTAATGAAAGAGAGACCTAATTCACAACTGGTTTTGTGCATCAACTGAATAGATACTCCTCTTGCAAATACCAAGATAATACAGTAAGGATTAAAAAACTGCCTTGACTCTTTTAAAACTAGGCATTTCTACAAAAGATTCGGCAAGTATGGCTTGGAAAGGAGTGTTGAAGCTATTGCTGGAAATTCACGCAGGGGAAAAAAGCATTATAGCCTCAGATCAGGCATTTCCTATTTATTACTGAAGCAAACCGTGTTTACTTCTCTTTTATAATAAATGTTAAGTCAAACAAAAGATCAACAGCTGCAATTTATAGCTTTCTTAGGGCCACTAAAATAGTTCTTACATATATAATTCTTCCCTAAGCAATAAATGTAACGTTTACATTGCCTCCACAAATATCTTTTGTCCTAAGAATGCCAGGCCCTGATAAATGTTATAGATGATAAATTTGAAGGAAATTTCACTTGTGACTTATTTTATTTGTACCCAGCCATTTAAATTGAAGTTGGGAATTGATGAGAGCATTTATGCCTTAGAGAGGAAACATTCTTAGCTCTGATGTCAAGCAGGTTTATTAATTTAGACAAATGCTATCATCTCTAGATATAACTAGCTTGCAAATAATTATATTTGCAAATGGGGCAAAGTCCAAGGCCTTATTGGATCAAAAAAGAAAGTGTAAATAATGCTTCTGATCTACATATCAGGGCTTACCTATATTCCATTCAAGAAGACTATACTTAAATAATGATATCCAAAATAATAGCTATTCTTTATCAAACAGGGAAAACAGCTGCTCAGATCTCAAAATACTGGGAGTGACAAGTACCAGAATAAAATATACGTGAATTATATAACAGGTAAATTGCTATGCTGTCCAAGCTCAGTGCTTCAGGAGAGTGATAGCCTGAAGAGTGACGTTGCTAATGGGAATGTAATATTTATTGGTAACGGAGGGGGACAATAAAGTGCCAAATTCGAAAAAAGTGATGGGTAAATATGCACAACTGTTTAGGGCTTTGTTCACTAACCTTTTTGAATGCACAGAAGCTGCATAACCACAACAACAATGTCCACCGGGCCATGGGGAAGAGGGAGCATGTTATTTTTTTCTGGTCTGTCCCTATCAGCAAGGCTGCAAGCCTCAGGTATTTTCAGACCTTGTTTCCTTCCAGTGTAGGGCATGAGAACTTTAAAAGCAGTTTCTACCAACCCTCTCCCTCTACACCTCTCCAAGTTAGAAAGAAGAAATGGCCAGCTGGACTGCAAAGAAATTTAGGAGAGAAGAGACTGAGGCTGAAGGGAAAGACAAGGCTGGAGCCTGTCAATAATTACACTAATGAAAATAGATCAGAAAAAGCCTGGGGAGGACACAAAGATAAAAGCTGTCAATCACACAAAAATAAATCCCCAAAAACTAAGACCTCACACATTCAAAAAGAAAATATAGAAGATGAGAACTTCAGTGGGAAAGGAAGAGAAAATCATGTACACATTCAAGAAATGCCCTTGACAAACACATGGGACTGACTGGATAGATCTCCATGTCATGCCAGTCACCAGCCCTGTGACCTCCCAGGCTCCAACCCTACATATCTATTTGTAGAGGAGAGAGAGTATTGATCTGCTGTCCAAGCAGCCAAAAAGCATCTCAATAGCATAGGATCAAAACATTACTGTTCCTACAGGATGAACCAGCAGCAGCTGGTAGCTTATATCCCAAGCTATATAGCTCAGGCTAGACAACCCAAATTTAGAGCACACTTTGTGCTACGCATCACCTAATATAGTTGGAGGCTAAAGTACGAAGGAGGCTACATTTGTCATGCAGCTGGCCAGAGACAAAGCTGTGGAAAAATGGGTCTGCATCTAAACTAAAAGCTCAGGATTCAGTGTCTTAATTGCAAATGGATAAAGCTGTGGCATCTCTACCAAGGTCTTTATATCATAAACCAAACCTGAGAACTTAAAAACAGGTAAGGAACATGGGCTCCCAGAGCCTTCAGCTGCAATTCCCCTAGCAGTCCTGCATAGTTTACCTATTTACTCAGAACTAGAGACTTCACTGCTGTGATAAAAAGAGCAGAGGTTTCTTCTAATCTACGAAGAAAGGCACACTCAGCTAGAGAGGGGTCTGGGGCAAGGAGCTTCTGGGGCAAGTGCATCTGCTCTTGAGCTCTCCAACTTTGCACAAACAGTGCTGACTGAAAAGCAGTCTGCCCATCTTACATTTTCCAGTCTAACTAGAATTCACAACCAAGGTATTTACTATCATGACTGTGATATTACTTAATATACACAATAACAAAATTTATACTCAATGTTACACTATACATCACTGTTATTGTGAACTCTGCTGCAAGATCTATTGTAACATAGTTCTACTTAAGCTTTTTTTATTTATTATTATTATTTATTTTAGGATACAAAAAGCTTCAATAATCCTTGATGCAGAACTGTTTCTCACCCTAAAATAAACTCAGTTTTCAAAACAGTACTACAATCTGCTCAAAACCTTTGTTTTAAAAATGTGATCAATCTTTATGAGGATTTTTCTTTATGAGGATTACTTAAATCACCCCTTCCCTGTTAGCAATTGAAATCAAAGTCTTTATAGGGAATATTATCCATGCAATGCAAGCAGACAAAGTTGCACAAACACTGGAAGTTTGGGAGTCTCCTGAAGCTCACCCTAGAAAAAGCTGGGGCCTGGAGAAAGCCTTCTGTCACAGAAAATGAGATCTGGCAGGACAAATTCCTCTTGTGCAAACCGAGATTTACCGATCAGTACAAATTTTAAGGCTTTCTCATACAAAGTACATAACTTGTCAGCAAAATAGTAATAGGCAGTGCTTCTTTCTAGTTGCAGTTTGTATGGTTGAAAAGGAAATAATTGGAGGAGTTCTTTTAGATGACGAAGTACAAAATCATTTATCTGTTTATACTGTTCCTTTCCATCTATTTAAGAACTATTCCTTTCCACTGCACCCAACAGATCAAAATAAATGCACTACATTAAGGTAGTAATAAAGTTCCACAGTATGAACAGGCTGCATTGATTTTAAAATTTTTTGGCAATCTTGTTTTACTGAGTACAAAAATGTCAGTAAAGTAGAAGCCTTTTTCAATACAAGCATTTTTGTACACAAAATCTCAGTGCAATGTTTACTGAAAGAGGCATACATGCTTTATTCTTGATAGATAATGGAGCTGATGTGGAGCAGATACAGGTAATATTTACAGGAGTAACAGAACATTTACTGTAATTAATTAAATCTCTGTACATTATTCAAGTAGGAAATCTCTGTTTAAATTACCTTGATCTAGTTCTACCTGTTGCTCTAAGGAAGGTAATTAGTTCAAGTGTCATGGGAGATAGAAGGTCTAAAATTATTAATGATCTTCTAAGATGACTGAAATATTGAAGTCTAACTTACATGATGAAACACAATACATGGAAATAAGGCTACTTATGGCTCTCTTGGTGGATGAATACCCTCCTGAAATGCTGGTCTGCTCTGATGAAGAATGAGACACTAATATGAAGTATGGCATGGTATTTGTGTCTACACAAAGCACACCGGTGTGCCTCACGGCCCCTGGGACAGAGACACTATTAGGCTGCCCTGGTCTGACTCATCATCTAGGATCACAAATACAATGGTATTTATCCTGCTTTCATTTAAAGCCTGAGGCAATTATTTAGCTAGATCATAAGGTGAGCGTACACTAGTTTTCAACTGTTGATCCTTCTAAAAGCATTGTTGTGACTGAGAAACTACCATGACCTTCTGTGAAACACCATACTTCTCCACACTGTAGCCAGGAATATAGTTTTCAGAGTTTCTAAATTCTATGCCCCACTGATTTAATCTCCTGTACTGAGTAACTGCAAATCCATGAATGTTTTAGCCACATTTAAAGGTTAAATATTGCAGCATCTCACTTCTTTGCATCAGACTTCAGAGTTAAATTCAGAATCTAGTGCTGTGTACTCAGAACTACATACAGAAAGCACGCCAAAAAAAAAATCAAAATGTTTTAAAAAAAGCCAATTCAGTCTGTGCAGTCAGCACCCAGCTGCTCTGGGCCAGCTCAGCCCACCAAGACAAGTTTTCTTGCAGATGCCTTTCTAAAGGTTGTCTGATGGTCCTGTGTCTTGTCAGGAAACATGGCCCCAAACCAGTTTTGGGGCCTGCAATGCTAATATTATTCCCATTTTTTCATGAAGAGTTCATTGCGGAAGAAACGGGCAGAGTCTGAGATTCATGGCTTTTAGAGAAACCCTCCCAGAGCTAGGTCACCTCTGATCTGTCCTATCCAGAGAATCTCAGACTATACCCTGAACAGCAGAAATTTTTAAGAGTATCTAATTACTAACTCCCACATAGCTTTATAAACAAGGCACTGAGCTGTTCCGTTTTGCCAAAACTTGGGCAGAAAACACATTTTTGAAGTGCTGGGTGAATATTTTCTCAATCAGACATTTGTATTTTAGGTTTGAGTTCTGCTTAAATCACACAATACACACAAAGAGAATACAATGGAGCTTTCAGTTTTATCTATATGAATTAACTGACACATACACACTCACACAAGCCAATAATAAATAGCACAGAAGGCTTTTCCTTTCTTCTAAAAAGTCATGTATGTTTATTTCTAACTTCTCCCCCTGAAATGCAGACGTGAATTCTTGCCTTGAAATCCCATCCAAACAAACCACAATTTGTGAAAACAATTTGAGCTTGATATATTTTTCATTTGCCTATCATTTGTCTGCTCATCTACAACTAAGTCTCATTACTAAGGAAATAAAAATATTTTCCTGACTACTCAATTAATGCATACTTAATTGTTTGTCGTGTCATATTGTTGACAGTGATGGGTGGTAGGTCATGCTATTCCAAGGTCAGAGAAAAACCACAAGCCTGTTAATGCTCCAGGTTATAACTCAGAACAACAACAACAACTTGGAAAGCATAGCTGAGCATTTTAAACAACCAAGAGCATTATAAGGCATGCAAAAGTGATGAAACGGTGTCAGCCAGGCCACACTACTAAATGGAAAGCTGTATTGGTTGGTGATGGCATAACTATGTCTGTATTAATTTTGATGGAATAAGCAGTCCCCAAAAGTCAAAAGGTGTCAACATGACTGTCACCACACAACACTAAGCAGTTAAATAAGCCTTGGGGCTTAGAATACAGAAACCTCAACTACTTAGTGCCATAGCAATATTGCTAAAAGTCTCTTAGGCCCTTTATAAATGACACAGAAAAATGACCAGAAAAAAAAAACCCACCATTAAACCACCAAAAATTTAAAGTGTGCGGGACCACAGACTTTCCACATGCAAAAATGTGTTCAACACACTTCACAGATGCTGGTGGGGAACAGTTAGTTTTCTCTAGAGAACACCAGGGATAAAAAGGAGGGCCAATACCACACTGTATACTGTGTATGAGTCCAATATCCCATGGGGTTTACAGCAGAGTGAAGCAGGCAGGGCACAGGCTGTCTTGGTTTCAGCTGCCAGGGGCAAGAGTTTCAGTTCCTAGAACATCAGGAATCCAGTAACTCATGGGTTTAGAAAGGCAATGATTCATACCACCAGGCTTATGGGAAAGGCTCCTGCAAGAAACATTGCTCCCCAAGAGACTGGGGCTTAGGCTGCTGTACACCAAGCAGAAGGGTGATCCCATGTGGGCAGTGTCCTGCTGCCCCGTATGCTGACCTCCAAACTCCTGGAGATACCAGAAATGGAAAGACAGATCAATTTTGGCAGGTCTCCCTGGACCAAGGAAGACATTGGCAGGGCTGGAGATAGCAATCAGTATGCGAACACCAGTCTTTTATTTAAGTCTTCAGATTTCACAGCTGGAAGTTAAGAGATTAAAACAATTCAACCCACAGCTATTAAAAAATGGAGAGTAGTTCACAAGTAACAAAATTACAATATTAAGATGAATCACTGAAGATAACCATAACCAGATTTTTAATGGAAAAGGTGTAGGATCTGTTACAGTTACTCCATATTGTCACTGAATTGCATATAGTTTTTTGGGGAAAAAAAAGATTGAGTAAACACTGAGATGGAAGGCAAACCTTGTAAGCTGAAGACGCTAAAATTGGGAAAAGGGCATGCCACAGAAAGAATACATAAGATTTTCTTCTGCTGTTGTGAAAACAGGGTGAGCAAGGGGTCCAAACCACAGAGCTTTCATGATTGCTCCATAGCAAACTGTCAAAGATTTATCTGTTTCAATCTCAAAGCTGAACATGGCCTCCTAGAATAGCCCAGATAATGTGGATATATAGTATTTTAGATCTGCCCTTATACACTGTAATTTTAAGGTCAGATACACAGAGACTTCTCCTCTATCTATGCTATTCCATAGCACAAATCCACAGCAGAACTGCTGCATTCCCACGTACCTTGCACAATCCAGCTGTGGTGAATTCCCCCTGTTGGGATTGCTTCAAGCTTTCAGAAAAACTAATTCCATTGCCTCTGCCTGATGAATAAATACATATCCTTAAATAGCCCTCCATTTTTTAATATGGAAATTGAAAATCACAATTTTGTTACACTAAACAGATGTGAGCAATAGTTTGTTGGTTAGATTGTGGCGTCGCTGCATGCCTGATCAATGCAAACATAGAAGACTTAGAAATACCTTCCAATAAAAGGTTTTTTTAAGAAAAGTGGAATGGGGACTTTTCCAGAATTTTACCTGGACAGTGCTTTCACCTGTCAAATCTGAAAAAAGTGAAATGCATTTGACTAGATAAAGTACATATCTACAATATACCTGCCCACATAACTGATCTTTAGGAGGTGAGAAGGAAGACTGCTTTTTTAATAGCACTGAGAAAGATGCATATATCTGAGTAACACAAAACCTTGACTGCATTGGTTCTTGTTGAAGAACAAAAAGGTGTAAGTAGCAGCAAAGTCA
Source organism: Falco biarmicus (assembly GCF_023638135.1). Classification (NCBI taxonomy): domain Eukaryota; kingdom Metazoa; phylum Chordata; class Aves; order Falconiformes; family Falconidae; genus Falco; species Falco biarmicus. The sequence continues at coordinate 34,550,039 of NC_079296.1, forward strand.
CTTTGTTTCAAGATCGAAGGACGTTACCATAGTGATACACATGTTTTACCTATACAAACCTTTCTAAGATAAAGGAAAGCTTGTTGCAGATGACAGTTATACTTGCTCAAGACCCATATAACAGATACTTCAAGTGTCTAACCATGTATCATAATAGCCCATTTTCTTAAACTTTCACAGGAAACTCACCCCATCTGGTCTGCCATCCGAGGCTGTAACAATCAGAATATAGCGATCAGTGCTTTCTCTGTCCAAGGGCTTTCCTAAGGCTAGCAGTCCAGAACTAGTAATAAAACAAAAACATAAAATGTTATCACAATGGTTTTAAAATACCTACAAGGACCTTTGTTCCACTACTTTGCATTACACAACTGTTTCCCTTTGAGCAAGTTAATACGTTTTTAGACTTTATTACAACTGAAAGCATGCTTTGGGAAGGTAAAGGCTAATAAAAATGATGAGCCGATTTCTAATGCTTTCTGCTTTGATACATGTATAAATTGGGATTAAAATATCAACCTAGTGATCTACAGGATTCTATAAAAGATAGACTTACACTGAACACGTGACCCTAATTTGTTAGAAAGCTGCACTGCTGTAATAAAGGAGAAGAGAGAATCACAAGCAGTCTATTAATCACAGAGGAGTCCCGATACCAAACAGGATTGCAGCAGTGAACTTTGAGAGTACAACATGCATAGTCTTAAGTATGAGTCTCCTCAAAGTTTTATAGGGATAGGTTACTAAACTGCGCATCGTGTAATTTCAATAAAAGTGCTGCAATAAGCTAATGCCTTTTCAGCGCAAGCACAGATATACCGCATTTCCTAATAATAAAGCATTAATATAGGCAACAAATAAATGTTGTGGAAAATTAATCAGGATATTGTGATTATTGATGCCCACTTTAAAAAGTTGATGAATGAAGGGCTATTAAGCAGCTGCTTACAGAAAGAATAAAACAAATACAATGTTACAAAAATCCTCTTTGAAAGCATTACAAATTCCTGTAATAGCTGACAAATAAAATAATTAGAACTTTTTCTTTAGGATTATTTCATTTCCTTATGCGGAAGTCTGGAAGCCACCTGGAGGTGTGCTATAGCAACACAGCAACAAGATCCCACCTTGGACTCATTAATTTTACATTAGGAAGCATTAGAAAAGTACTGTTGAGTCGACAATCCTAGGCAAGCTAAACTCTGCTTACCTGAACTGGTACAATATTGCTGTGACCAGCCCTAAAGCTCTGCATTTCATTTATAGGATTTTGGCATCTACTGGAACCTGGTCATGTATGTAACAAATTGACACCTCTTAAACACCACCCAATCCATAGGCTATTCAAGAAATATGCACCAACAAACATGGATCCAGGATGACATTTATCCTCTTGTTGCATGGCTAAGCAGCTTCTCCCATGAAACTCCACCAAACATGTTATGGTCAGCTTGCAACATTTCAGGAAAAGTGTAACAGCATGTAATTTTGCAGCCAAAATCCACACGAGCTACCATCTTGGCATGCTGTGACTTTTCACGTGTTACTCCATTTTTAATTGGCATATCAGACACAAGGATTTGTCAGACACAGCTATAAATTTTACTGTTTGAACCTACGTTTTACATTCATGACCTAGAACCTAAACACTCACTTCTTCAAAAAAAGATTTTATGAAAACAACAACAAAAAAAAAGCCAAAGCCAAAATAAAAGTCCCACTAAACTATGAGATCTCATTAGCTGTACTTCTTCAGAACGCTTGGATGTATATAATCTATAACTAGTGATGTTTTTTCCCTAGACTATAAATTTCTGTAGAGCTTCTGCTGTAACTTCATACTCTCGGAGAAGACCTCAGAAACTGGTTCCAGGCCAAGACTTTTTCCAGTGTTGTTTTCAGCAGAGACAAATACCAACACTTACTGGCAAGCTGTTACTGCAAGCAGTTTCTTCAAATAAATACTACAGAAATAGGTGAAAACCGTGAGTGGGAGCATAATTCTCCTGTAGGACTGAAAGCTTGGTAGACAAAACAATATTCAAACTCAGCAATCAAAGAAAAGAATATTTCTGGAGATGCTACATGCAATGTCCCACTGTTACACAACTATAACCTAGGCACGTTTCATGTCCGGCTTCCTCAAAAAAAGGAAAAGCTAGCAACTTCTTTGTACCTAAAAAACCTTCTGGAGGTTGGTAAAAAACAATGGGACACACACGTGTTGTGTATAGTTTTGTAACCCAGTGAATATGGAGCTGACATGTCCTGTCCTAAGCCACAAGTGCTCTGCCAAGCTACAACAGGGCCTCAGGACCTGCCACACTTCTTTGCACGGACTTGCCTCAGCCTGCTCCAAGGTTGATTTTAGCTTTAAACAGCAGTTCTCTAATGAGCAGGTACCCGATACGAATACAGTTTTAGCTTTTGCTTCCTTCTCTACAATTTTGTAGTGTGGTGCCTATCTTTATATATACATATATTTTTTAACGAAGAGGTAGCTATAACTTGGTTATTGTGCAGAGTGAACTACGTGTGCAGCAGTACAGGCACAGCCTCTAGCATAGCGAATATTCAGGCACAGGATGACACCAGAGGGCCTAGGCTACAAACACTTCACCATTGGCCTACCATTTTTAAAGAAACACAACCTTAGGAGCTGCCCAAAACCAGTCTGGGGTCACAAAGAAAAATAAACAAGTATCCATTTATGCAAAGCACCCCACATGCAGTAAGTTCAGATGTAAAATAGACTTGCACACAGACAGGAAGAAAAAAAGCACGGTACAGAGTGTGTCAGATGTAAATATGACTCAAGATGGACCCTAGAGTGAGGAGAATGAAACCTTCAGTATCATACTGCTCCTCCCAGGGCAGGACTTCAGGTGCTGAAGACTCAGCACAGACCCTTGCTCCAGAGAAAATTATTGCCCTGAATGACCCCAAAAGGAAAGTGAAAGGGTTAAGCACAACACCAGAGCAAGGGACAGACCCTAGAATGTTTATGCATACATTTATATATGTTTTTACATAAACCATATATATAGTATACAGTGATATAAATGTAGCTATATATATGGCTATAGTGATATATATTGATAGTGATATTAAAATACATGTGTATGTATACATATGTATGATTATACATATATAAATGTTAAAATTACACATATACATAAAATAATTTGCATTACACATATTTTATATTTACATAACACACACATACTAAAACATACCTATATTTGCTATTTTAGTTGTTTGCATTAGTGTCATAACAGGACTATTAAGTCTTTTGATTAGACTATTAATAATTAGAGTAACAGTAAAATCTTAGCATTGCCTACATACATGACCCACAAGAAGGCAATGAGTGTAGAAGTGGTAGGGTTTCTAGCAACCTATCCTGTAATTTGTGTGAGACAAATTAATAACACTGCTTATCTCACTGTAGACTCATATACTCTCTTCTGCTAAGGAATATACAGCTGAGCTCAATTAATATTTTTGTTGTATTACTAAAGACCATTCAACTTCTAAACTAACCGTTTTGTAGTTTATAAATAGCAGACAGTGAAACAGTAGTGACACTCCTGAGAAAGGCATTAGTTTCCTTTGAGCTGTAGGAAAGTCAGATGTATTATTAACTGACGGGAAATGCTAAACCATGCTCTGTATTTTAGTAATTCTCTTATTTCCAAGTGTTTCTGCAAATCAATTAGCTATCATAATAGATCATCTATATTTTCCAGCATTTGTTCAAGACACTGCAATGAAATACAAACAGAAGAATTTTTTAGGAAAGGGACAGTGAATAGAACATAATACTTACATAGTAAAGTATTATTTCACACACACAAAAATCAAAGTGGAGCTAAGAACAAATTATTGACAACAAATACTGCTTTACTAACACTGACCTTTAGCCATATGTATCCATTTAATTTCTCCAATATTTTCAGACTATCATATTGCCTTTTTTATCTCTTCCTTCCTACTGCTTGAACACTCACAATCTACAGTCTCCATTTCAGTACATGAACATCATTCAAGAGACAGACTAATTTATAAAAACTACTGTCTTTTACTCAAGGATTCAGAGGTACTTACATTCATTTAATACCCCAGGTTTTAATCATCACCTTCCCTGGGGAACACAAGAAGGTACTGAATTACTACCGATTGTGCTCAGGTACTGCCAAAGAAGAAAGAACAAAACCATCTCACATCCTCAAATAGAGAATAAAAGAGATCTAGCAGGTAGATGTAAAACTGGTAATTTTCAGTACTCGTGTCACACAGGGATTAACTGATAGGCTCCAGGATGCAAGAAAATAATCCAGATGAGAAAAAGGAAAAGAATCATGTTAATGGCCTCTGCCTTAGCCTTAAAGTATCTAAAAATGTATTTATGAAACATTGAGATAAATTACTGCAGCCTTAACATGCCACTCACATTAACTATATGCTTTGTTTAACAGTAATCCTACCTTAATTTCTTATCGAGACATTTCAACATCTAGAAAAAAAACACGTGCAAAAGGCTGAAAAAAACTTTGCACAATTTCCAAGAAAACAGATGCAAGGAGAGCAGGAAGGAGAAAACACTTCAAAGAGCTCTTCTTGTTACTAAGAGGCAACAGATCAAAAAAAGACAAACACTAGCCTAAGTTTGTGCTGAAACTCTTAATGAGGTGTGATGTTCAGACCCATGAGGGGGGGACATGAGGCTGGCGTGTGTGTGTTGGGGGGTGTCAGGCTGCCCGTGATGGGCCCTAGGGGCTGGGTGGGATCAAGGAGGGTTCCCAGCCACCCCTGACAGGCCCTGGAAGGTGACACCTGCAACTGCTGCAAGACTGCTTGTGAACGCACAGGGGTGGTGCTGTGCCTGCAGCCTTCAGAGAAGGCACCAGATTTCTTAATTGTTTTCAGACCGAATTCACAGCTGTGAATTCACCTGCCACCTTTAACATCTTGACTTCTGAGTATTGCCACCCTTTTTACATCCAAAGCTGGACAATACAGAAACTGCCTAGGATCTGACTTTGAGAATACCTTCACACCACAGGTTTGGCAGGCCAGGAGTTGTCCTGAATTTGCACGCATTTTTAAGTTTCTTTGGCATGGAGAACTTTCAAGATTTTTATGGTGGGATGTGAACAGTGCTGTGATAAGCACGAACTACACAAAACAATTACCTACTGAGTAGCCCCCTTTTCAGAGGTTCTCTCACATAGCCAGGCACACTCTTCATTATTCAACTTCCAAAGGTCACAGAGTAGGTCAGACCGACCAAACTTCTCTGTGTTAAGGGGAGGATTGCTAGCATTGCTTGTGCAGAAAACCCTGCAAATCCACGCTGTTCTGGAGCTATGAGGAGCTATGACTCCCAACACTTCCTCTGAGCTGGTAAACAAAGCACACCTTCCCTGATTTGCACGGAAAACTCCAGCACTAAGCAATGAATAAAAACAGCAGCCCAACACAATTTCCTGGTCTTGCCAGCTCAGTGGAACAGTCTCCTCTCTCTAAACTGTCCCTTTCCTTGCATAACAAGTCTTTATTATTAAAGGGCCCATCAATCCTGGTGGATAACATCAGCAGCATCTCTTGGGATTGTCAAGGCTTTTTTCATATTGTTTCCTAAGTGATTTTATTCTCCATATATGGGAGATTCATCACAGTGAGTGATCTAAAGCTTACTCAGAACATACAGCCCTGTTTCTGTACAATCTGTCCCACGCACCAAATTAGAACAATTTTTTGCAATTACACCTGCACCAACAACAAATAAGACCCAAGTTACTTTTGTACCATCACCTACCACAGGGAGTCAGCTCACCACCCTCCCTCCTTCCTATGAAGAGAAAAGATACTTTGGAGTGTAAATAATAGCTGCTTGGGTAAAGTAAACAAGGGGGTGATGAGACAGGCACAGACCTAACTGGTGCTTATAATTTCATAATGTACCCTTGGTTTCTAACTCTATTTAAGTTGGTATTCAATTAAAGGAAAAGATGTTTTAAAATAATGCTCAACAGACTTTCCACTACAGACTAAAACACTTGAAGGCAGGAAACTAAAGCAAAAATTGTCCCTGCCATTAGTCAGGAGCTGACAAGTATAACGTTTTTAATTAATCTCTGGTCACTCTTTTAAATAGCATGTTTCCACCTCAGTGAGTTTCACCTACTAAAGTGTTTAAAATAAATAAATATTCATTTGTGAAAAACTCCAGAGTACAGTATCATTCACAGAGCTCTCATTAACATCTAAGAGCCAATCTATGGAACAGCTGAATATGTCTGATTACAAGTCTTTGGTTTTGCTCTCAGCCCACATATTCACTTGACTGAAAAGTTACAAGTCTGTTTTCTCAGGGTTTTCCACTTACCTTTGAGAGAGATTAAAAACTTGTTGAGGATCTCCATTCTGAATGAGGTATCTTATAGGGTCACCCTCTCTATCAAAAGCCTTTAGGAAAAAAGGGGATAAAATTAAGTCAGTTATGAAGCTTTCTTTTCTTTCCTTCACTTGACAAAATGGAAAATTAACTCCATAAGTTTTATTGAAGTTATCTACAGGAACGACATCAATCTCTCTATTTCTAAGGCAAGAGTGGTAATTACAGATGTTCTACTTAAGATAAAGCTGTAGCACATCAGAATTCTTATGCTACAGAGAAACGACAATACCCTGAATACAGACTTTCAAATTGCTACTACATATATACACACAGCATCACAAGTATGAAATTCAGGCTTTATTCAAGTACTTTTATTTTTGTGCAGCTATAGACTGATTAGACTGAACTTCTTGTTTCCTTTGTTCCTATTCTTCATTTCCACTTCTTATCCTGTTTCTTCTTTCTGTTAGTTTACCAGAACCTCATTCCTTTCCCTGATGCTCCACTGAGCAGCGTAGACACTGCAGCATTCACCCTCCACAATAATTTGCTTTAGGGAGGATGAAGATCAGGATAAGATCTTCAAAAAGAGCTAATAAAGGCATCAAAACAAATATATTCTACCTACTATATGACAAAAATGCTTTTCAGAAGTTAGGTAAAAAACTTTCGAAGTTAAGCTTTGGCTACGTTATTTCCAAAAATGGCCATAAATATGCCATGTAATTGTTACTTTTTTTTGTCAGATGTACACACATCTTTTCCCTCAAAAGAGTGTAAAGTGTTTTTCAGAGAAAATATCGTCTACCGAACTGTCTCCCAAACTGTCTCACGGTTACAACAATTTAGCATTCAAAATCCAAAGTGATTAAGCACATTATCACGGGGGGAAAAAAAAAAGAAAAGATACTGCTATGAAAATTGTAAGGCAGCCAACCAACAAGATCAAAGAAAGGCAGGATTTACTAGGAGACAGGTGAAAATAAAAAAGAAGATAAGGAAAGAGTATTTCTGTTTCACATTTTTCAAGAACCATCCTTTTTCTTATCTATTCCCTATAAGCGTTTGCTGGAGACTACAGTCAAGGACTGGTTATCTTTAGACTGACCACCTAAAAAGCAGTTCTTAAAAAATAAAGTGAAAAAAGAAACAGCAACACCACCCCCTGCCAAATTAAGAACAGAAGCACAAACTATTCCAGTGTGCAGACAGAACAGGGAATCTAGTAAGAAACCAACTTGCCTTAACCAAAGGAAGCATACAGAAACTATGGCTAAGATGATGGGGACTTGTATAAAGAAAAAGCAAGCACAACTATATGAGGACAAAGTCAGAAGAAGTTGAGGTAAAACTGTAATAGAAGCAAAAAAGAATACAAAGAGGGACAAAGAAATGTTTAAATTAAAAAGGAAACTTGCGGAGCGTGGTACCTTGCCACCGTATAAAAGCAGAAAAGATGATGCTGAGAATGTCAAAGAGCTAACTAACAGTTCTTGTATTTCAGCTTCAATCAAGCAGCAAACAAAATTAACTGTGGCAACAAAGGGGTAAATTCTCAGAAGAGAGCTGGGAAAGAATAAGGCAAAGAATATGTACATAAATAGAGCACCTTTAAATCATCTGCTGAAATTAAAGCCTGATGAAATTCATTGTAATGTATAAAACCACTGACTAAAGCAAACTCAAAGCCATTAGCACTTTTCTTTGAAAACTCACAGAGGACAAACATGCTGAAGGGCAAACAAAAGGTACATCTTTCACAGAGGAATGAGCCAGGAAATCACAGACCAGACAGGTAGAGCTCAGTTGCCAGAAAACCACAAATAATCAGATTATTTGTAAGTACCTGTGATGACAATATGGAGATGGATAACACAAAGCTAAATTTCTCAAAAACAAAGTATGCCAAAGCAATCTAATCTTCTTTTACAACAGGACAACAGGTCTTGTAAATAGGGAAAAAGCTGTGTGTGTAATAATGTATCTTAGCCATAGTAAGGCTTTCACACTGCTTTATGTGACATTTTCACAAACAAGTTTAGACAACATGGTCTCCAAATGGAAGACAGGATTAAGCAAGAAAAAACCGGACCATAAAAATCAAGGTCAGACAGCAGTGGATAGCATTTTGTATTGACTAAATTCTGTAAAGGTGTGTATGTTTCTTCCAATACCAATCAATATTTTCATTAACAACATCAGTGACAGAACAGGAAATTTGTTTACAAAATCCATGGATGGCACCGAGTGACAGGAAGTGCCAGCACATTAGAGGGTATGAGCATTCTGCAGATATTCTTATGTGGAACATACGAACAGTCAGGAACTGACTCAGTAAAGACAAGTCAAAAAGTGTTAGCCAAGAACACAAAACTACAGAAATACTGGATGCAGAAAATATGACTAGTTGGCACCTCTGAGTATCATAGATCATAAACCACCAGGAACACACTGTTGGTTCTATCTTTAGAGCTCCTTCGTATTCTTTTTACTTCATCTGCAAGGGAATCCTGTCCTCACTGCACATTTAAGGCTATCTCAGAGGTTTGTTTATGGTCTATATTAATTCATAACAAGTCAGGTGACTTTCAAAAAGACCAAAAATAAAAGACTTGTCTAGTTCATTTCATTTTCTCCTTATGTCCAAAGAAAATGTACTTTTAAATCAACATACTTTAAAAATCATGGGGGAAAGTTTATCATTATTTTTAAAAACTTCTGTTTTCTTTAAAGCGAAAGAACAGCAAGTTATTATGCACTTAAAAAAAACACTGAAGACTTGTACATGAGAAGAGAGCAATCTATACCTATTGCTTTCCAGATCAATTGCATATAGTGACTTAAAAAATTGTGCACAATGATTTCATGTTGCTTCCTTGTTCAGCACACAACTGGACCATAACAGTCCTATTCATTTTGCAGACTCCCAGAAAGTTTACAGTGTTTGTATATTATAATGAATAATGGCTGGCAAAACATGAAGCAATAAACACCTCCCAGGCATGCAATAAACTCTTGAGGTTTATTTACAAATTAATACTGTGGAGACCATTTAATATTGCATTACTTAATCTCAAATGTTCTAAATTAAAACACCAGTCACAATCAACTGGGTACATTATAAAATAAATACTAGTGTAAGAAAAAATATCTTTCCATCATCTGTATAAAAAAACTTTAACAGAAAAGGAGAAAGTAATTTTTATTTTTAGAACATGTATTTTAAAGTAAAACAGGCAAAATTAAAACAGCTGTATTTGCATTGTTATTGGCACTGATAATTTGCAGATCTTTAGCTATGATAACTTGGAAATATTTCAAAAAGCTTGCTCATTCTCTCCCAGTTTTTGTAATCCTCAGGCTGCATGCAACACTACCAAAAGATTTTTGAGAGAGTTACAGAAACATAACCTCTTAACCCTACTGCATCAACCAAAACATACATTAAGTCCAAAAAACATAATGTATCAATAAGACTACTCATGAAATGAAAAATCAGCATGAAAATTTACAGATGAAAACACTTGTTAAATATTTGAGGTCTGGTAATATTCCATATTACCTATGGAATACAGGCAACACCTTAAGGTATTGTTAAAATTCCACAAAAACCCCAAGATAACTAATTGGTAACTTTCTGTTTGCCTGGAAAAGACAGCACAAGATTTCACAAGCTTAAATAATCAGTTTATGAATGTTTAAAATGTCCTGGCCAATTCTGCACAGGGAATGAAAAAAGATGGAAGACAGAAATATACTCCACACAATAAAAGTCCTTTAATACAGATGGGCATATTAATGCAGAATGAGGCAGTTGTACTTGCACTATAAAGACAATGCATCTGCATTTCAGGCCCAGGACCACTGGCCTACAAGAGATACAGTCTTTGACTAATCCTGAAGAGATGAAGCCATGCATCTTTGTGATTTAACAAGTAATTATTTTTCATAAACAGGAAGTGCCTAGCTGAATTAAGTAATGCATAGCATATTGGTAATGCAACATAAATCTACATTGCAGTAACTAAGTAGAAGACAACATTTTCTGTGCATTTCCTAAGCTCTTAAAACTAACTGATGCATTTCACTCTCCTAAACACAGTAACTCATAATTTCTGGGGATCCTGGGCATGTAGCAAGAGAATGCCCACTGCTATATCACCAGAATTCTCACTAGCATCCAGGCTAGGAGCAGAGTAGCTTACATGACAATTTTGCATCTCCTTTGCCCTGCCTGCCACAAGCTGGCTCTCCTGGATTTACTCAGCACGCTTTACCAAGGATCATTTGAAAAGCAAAACAAATTCTAGGTAAAATGCTTGGGGTTTAGTGCAACACTAAAGCAGACAGACTATTCCAACAATGAGGTTCACTTTCTAACCACATTTAAATTGCATAAAATCCTTAAATACTAAAACTTGCTAATAGTTTTTCTGCCTCCATGGATCACTCAGCCCTTCAGCCATATATTCCAGCACCTGTCAAGTAAACACAACTGTTTTGGTTTCTCAGCATGCTCCTGGTTCCTGTTACTCTTTGGGGTTTCCAGAACCAAGCATCTTCCCACCAGTGAGGAGAAGGCTCTGAACAGCATGGCTCTTCAATTCTGAGCTCACTGCAGGCATTAAAGACATGCCAGAAGTTAATTTTCAGCACTGAGCTAAATGAGTCATTCTCCCTCAGCGCAGTTGGCTGTATCAGCTCAACCATCTATAATAATCTTCATCTTTCATCAGCAAATGATTTTAATTGAAACTTACCCATTCACCTGCATCAATGACTCAATTAGATTTCCTTTATTTCACACACTTCAATTTGGATTATTTTTTTTCCCATGTGTTTACTAAATGGGCGAAACACACAGAGCCACACACTTCAGCTAGTATGAGCTGACATAATTCCACGGAGTACAATCGACTTCAATAGAACACTGACTGAAAGCAGGTAAGGCTGTTGCTGTCTATGGTTTCTGTTTACTTCAGACATCTCCAGTCTTCTTCCTTTGAATGGCTTTATATGAAGTCTGAATCATGCTATAATGTTCACAGGAACCATGCTCAGAAGAGTGTGCTATACTGAGTTTATTGCTTTAGACTCAAAGCCATAATATTAAGCTTCTGATCCCCCAGAAGATCAACTACAACCTAAAGAGTTGTAATTTATCTACATATTTTGCACAGCTGGCCTTCAAGATGTAGACAGAACACAATGCAGCAAAAGCTTAGGGGACAGTAAGTAAGCTAGGAGAAAGCTGATACATTAACCATGCAGCAGCACGCAGAGAAGCAAGCTGGGTCTGCGAACTGTGTCATGCAGCATTATTTATAAGCAATACTGGACGAAGACGCTTTCACTGCTTCCACTTGCAGAGCTCTGTCAGGCAGTCAGTTAGTACAGGGACCTCTACTTTTTGTTAGACTGGTAACAGTAATAGCTGCATACACCAAGGGGAGTAATTAATCTTCAGATGCTTTTCAAAAATTACAGGCTAAAGATGGCTGAGGGCCAAAAACCTTGCTGAAATTCCACATGAATTAGGTGCGGAAGGTCTTAAGCTCCTCTGATTTGCTGGCAAACATATATAGAGAGATTTTAACATAACAAATCACAAGCCTTTCAAGTTTTAAGCTATTAATGGAATTTTTTTCTTATATACTTCAGTCCCACATGCAACCTATAGAACCTTCTAGCACATTTAACACAAAAAAGAAGTTACAAAAATATCAAAGTAAGCACTTTTCCTATATGGTCCATGTAAAAGGGGCTATTTATTACAATTAAATAATTTTCAGCCCCTATAAACAGTCCTTGCCACTGTATGCAAGGACTGGCTTCTGCATGGCATGGGCACAGAGGGAATGTAGTAAAGGCTTACAGGGAAGCATCTGTACCTGCAGGTTTAACAAAATGGCTCCAACTCTCATGGCCTCGCTGACTTCAAGGCTGTACATCAGCTGGGGAAAACGGGGAGGGCTCTGGTTGTTGGGTGGAAGGACCTCAATGTAAACAGTAGCAATAGAGCTCCTGCAATGCAAGGAATAAAAAAAAAAAAAAAAAAAAAAAAAAGTCAGAGCTAGTCAAAATCAATAAATCAAGAAACACAATGCAACCAACAACATCTATTGTATACACTCCATGTTCTCTAGGCTCTAACAACCTCCCCTTGCTCCTTTAAAAGCTTCAGGACATGTTTTTCATTCTGCATCAAAAATAAAGCAGCCTGCCATGTTAACAGAAGAAAAGCTAAATAATTTTCTTAAACATAGTGCAAGTGTTCTTTGAAAAATAAAGCAGTAAGGTACCAGTGCACATTCCACACAAGAAGAAGACTCATGACAAATTCTGATGGTAACTTCTCCTGCCATGCACAATATCCACCCTGGAGTATCCCTGCTGTCATTCAGTTTGCTACCTTTCTTTGGAAGAGAGGTAACAGAAAACGCTGATAGAGAGGATAATGCTGGGAAAAGACTGATGTACACAGCTTTGTAATAGGCTGCATCAATACTGTGGTTCACACAAATAAACCCAAGCCCATTTCAGACCAGTGAGCCATGGCAATACAGCATACTACAAAACCCACACCAAGGAAAAACCTGGCAAACCCTTCAACTGTACTGAACCCCTAACCTGTATACACCGCAAACGGCATTCCAGTTTTCAAGCTGAAGGATCTTCTGGAACATTTGACACTCACTACAGACCATGTAAAGACCATGCTGTAGGGACACTTGCTATTTAACTGCTCCAAATTGAGAAAGGGAGCCAAAAGTCTCCCTGAAGTTGAATGAGACTTAAAATCTGCTTTAATGGGACCCTTCTCTTGCATCTTTGCTCAGCTATCCCACCTGCCTTCTCTCTTGTATGTTAGAACAGTTCCCCTGCCCCAGAACAAGACCCTGACGCGAGCAAATGTTACACTGCAGGTGCAGATTTCCTCTGCATAAGCCCTTTGACAAAGCTGGTAAATCTCAGGCTTTAGGGCTGCAAGAAAGAAATCACTTCAGGACAAATGGATTTGTCCCAGTTTTGTGCCTGTGCCCCACCGCCCACCCCTTCTTCTTTTTTGGAGGGTGGGGGGAGGGAAGGGAGAAAAGCAAAACACACGCACACTGAGCTGCTTCTTGCAGGGCTAGCACGTTCAGGGCATTTTTAGAGACTCCTACCAGAAAACACCAACAGCTTCTGTGTTAACTGATAAGAGTTTATTTAACACCAAAACGACACATCACCAATGATATTTTTCATTAGCTGTCCAGGATTCTGATGCACGCCCAGTCACCGCTGCATGACAGGTGCCTCCCACCGCTCTTTGCCAGCAGGTGTTATAACTGCGCACCACGAACGGCAGCTGGGCAGACCATCGCTGCAAGACCACGACAGAGAGCTACGCTTTAGAGGCTGTGTCACACAGCATGCCGGCCATGCTCCAGATAACCAGCTATGAACAGCCCTGTCTCGAAAGCCCAATCCCATCTGTAGGTAACTGCCACAGAACGAGCTCTGTCTCTAGGGGCACGTCCACCAGACACAGCCTGCGCCCCGCAGCCACCAGGAAGGGATTGAATCCAGCCTGCTGCGCCCCACCGCTCAGCTCGGCCACACCTTTTGGCCAGCTTGGAGCCTCCACACTGCGAGAGCCATTTGCTGCCGCCTGCTCTGAATAGGAAACAGGCTCCTCAGTTGTGCTGTGGGGTGTGGGTTCCAGGGGCTGGCAGCTGAGGCTGAGGGTCCCCGTGGGGGGAGCTGGGGCTGCCTGGGGCAGGCACAGCCGGTTCCAGCCGCCCCGCAGCCGGGCACAGCAGCCAGGCCTCTCAGCCTCAATGGGTTTAAGAAAGGGGCAAACAGGAGGAGGATGAGGGAAAAATGTGTGAGGAACAGCGCTGCAAGCACCGAGGCGGGAGGAGGTGCTCCAGGCACCAGAGCAGACCCCCCGCAGCCCACAGGGAGATGTCAGTGGGGCAGGAAGGAATGGCGGAGGGGCTGCTACGGACTGACTGTGACCCCCATTTCCCACCCCTGCACCCCTCAGAGGCAGAGGAGCTGGGAAAGAAGTGAAGTTGAGCCTGGAAAAAAGGGGAGCTGGTGGAAATTGTTTTAGTTTCTTGATTTCTCGCTATCTAAACCCATTTTAACTACCAATCAGATAATATTCCACAGGTCAGTCTGTTTTGCCTGTGACAGTAATTAGTAAGTGATCTCCACCCACAAGCTTCCTCACCTTATTTTCTCCCCAGTCCTGTTGAGGAGGGAGAGGGAGAGAGCAGCTGGGTGGGTATCCAGCAGGTGCCCAAGGTCAACCCACCACCTGTTTCTTAACAATATACACAACTTGACTCTAACGAGCCTTAAATGCTCAACTTCCCCATCGCTAGCTATATCACGGCAGCCTAGCGAACACCCATCTGTGCCCCAAACCCCTGGCTATCAGCTAGTCCAGGGCAACCCTGAGATTCCCACAGACAGCAATGCTGTGGACACTGGCTTGCCTCCCCTGCATCTCTCTGGAGCAAGTGCCGGATTCATGTACATCTACAAATACAGGACATAAGGATCCTGCTGCTTTGAACATAATGGCGAGGTCCTTATTTGATTTAATCAGACTTCAAACAAATGCAGAACTTGCACTAAAACGCATCAGTGAATGATAAAGCTTTCCCATCTGTCATCTCCTTGGGCATTAAAAGAGATGAATTTGAAGATTACGGACTCAATGAAAACAAACAAAACTAGTGTAATCAAGGGAAGATGGACAATTACAACTAAAGTCCATCATTAAGTGTTGATTACCTACTTATAAACTACAGTCATTTTCCTGACATCTTCCTATTTTAAAATACTCCCTCATATCCCACTAATCTTTTTGAATTGATGTTCCACACTTACATTGTTGGAGTAAAAAAAATACAATCACCAAATGCTTAACAACAGACACAACGAATTAGCAGACAAAGTATCACTTGAGCACTGGGGCTGCATATTTTCTTGGGATAGCTGCTGTCTGTGTATGATGTATCCATCCAAATAGATGAGGTTTAGTGTACATTTTTCTTCCACTGCTGAATAATTAATAAAATATATTGTTTTGTGTATTTTTTTTCCTGATTCTGCTACATCTTAATAATACCCAAGCTGGCTTATTGTCTATCAAACTCTAAAAATATGTTTTCCGTTCACCACAATTTTCTTCAATTTTCAGCAATTTTTCTTCAAATCTTTAAGATAAGCTCAGAGAACTAAAGCAGTAGTAGTCTGCAAATTAAAAGCACTATATTATCAAACAGCTTTTTTTTTTCCCCCAAACTATTTTTGATAAGAGCTTTGCAATTTTTACCCATGCATTTTGTGTGTGTTAGGTACAGCCCATTTAAGCAGCTGGCAAAATCTACTTTGTCATGGGCAGGAAGACAGGTGAGCTTTCCAACTACTCCAGCTGGTGTTTTAATGCTGCAGGGACAGGTGAACACAGTAAGAACAGAACAGAGCTCAGGAACTGAACAGTGCTCACAAATTCACACAAGCATAGAAATATGGCTTTTATGCTACTCCAGCTAAATGGTAATGCTAGGAAAGCATGGTCAACAAGCCACTGAGACTACGTCCCTGTCTCTGCCTTAATTCCACATGCTTTCCACGCACAACTATATTATATAATGTATAATGACTATATTTATATACATATGGACAAACATATCTTTAGACAAACAATCTCTGCATACGCAAGAGAAAGAGAAAGCATACTATTCCAGTGCATGCAATAATAATCTTATGATCAGGTAGTTTCTAGATAGGGCTTGATCTGGCAGCTCACTTATCACTAAGTGACTTGTTTCTGCTGTACAGGAATCTGAGGTCAATGGCAGAAGGATAAAGGTCTGAAACATAACTGTTTGATTTTAAAAATGTTCCTCTCATTTTCTTTATTAGTAGAAACTGCTAATCACTATATGCTTAACTATAGCTTCAGTTCTAAAAAGCTAAACTTCATCTTTAAAATTTAATACTTTGTATAAACTTAAAATACTTAAAGTACTGAAGTGTACTTAAATATACTTCAATAACTTATGTTAATGATGCTTGCTATAGATAGAAACTTTAATAATATGCCAAAAAAATCCTGGTTTATGCAGTCATCCACCAAGAATTTAATGTGTCATAATATGCAAAAAAACTACACAGAATGCATTTCAATTTAAATTTCTGCTCACAAAGGCTACAGGGCTACAGTTCCTAAGCCAGGTTTAGTAGGTGGGTCTTGCTTTGCACATAAGCAAGGGGTAACTGAAACCCAGTCAGTTTTCACATGACTACAGTTAAACTGGTATGTCCTGCAGCAGAATCCAGAACTGGGAAAAAATGCTTAATATTTGAAACTAGATCAAAATCCTTCATTTATTTTTTTTACAGGGCACACACCTTACCACCTGCACAGATATGTAATGTCTGGCTAGACCTAGCCCATTCCTAGTAGTCTCAAATACTGGTTACTGCCTCCAGCAAGGCAATGCAAACCACCTAACACACGTGACAACTTTGCATTAGAAGGAGCAAGAAGTTCATATAACCCCAACTAAGAGATGCCAACCACCTCACAGCTGAAAGAAAGGAACTAAGGAGATGCAAAAGGACAGTTTTGAAGACCTCAGGGCTGTAGCTCACATGAGCTGTCCCTGGCTTTTCTCTGTGTAAAATGGCAAGAGGCTGCTTCAAGCACCACCAGCTCATGTCTGTTTTTTCAGCCTTACAGAAAGAATCTAAAGAAGCCAGTGAAATCTTTTAATCTCAATGTCTCTTACCAGACAGTAAGAGTTGTCCATGTTCTTTCTCCATGTCACCTCACTGAAGTTCTAGTGGCCC
This sequence comes from Falco biarmicus, assembly GCF_023638135.1. Lineage (NCBI taxonomy): Eukaryota > Metazoa > Chordata > Aves > Falconiformes > Falconidae > Falco > Falco biarmicus. The sequence continues at coordinate 34,567,299 of NC_079296.1, forward strand.
TCCCTCCTGATTTTTTAAACCTTCACAGACACAGAAAAAACAGCCCTGGGCCTTAAATATACCTCGGGTCAAGGCCAGGCTGGCCCCCCACCCCCCCCCCACCCCCCCCCAGCTATGGGAATACTGCCTAGATGGAGGATGGAGTGGGTTTTTTTGAACACACATTAGAAGCTATGTAGCAAGTTACATGCTGTAATTCCATAAAGGGGAGACAAGCAGAAACAACAAGCAAGGGGAGCTTTTCCACTTTTGAAGATTATTGCAATAAAGACATTTTCAGAGGAAGCACATGCTCCCAACGTAAGAGGAAGCACATGCTCCCAACATACATCATCAGAAGTATGCATTTGTAGACAACAAAGATTTCTCAAACACAAAAGGATAGCAATCAATGTAGGGGCTACTGTTGCTGGGACCACACTGCTGAAGCTCTCCAATGTGGCATTATTGACTTTTGTCCTCCACTTTAATCCTATGCTAGTACTACGCAAAAGTAACTACATAATAGTCCACAATCTTCTCCTCAGCATCAGCACTACTACCAGCCAACCTAAGAGGGCTTATCAAGAGAGCAAGAAAGAAAGAAAGAAGAAGAAAATTCAACCAGAAGACCGTGTTACCAGATACTAGTTTTATGAACAAACTAACAATCTATCAATCTGAATAATTCCATGATTGGAAAATGTAATTGTAATATAGGTGCACATTATGAGCAGCTTTCTTGGAGACATGACAGAAGCAGCAGTTCCTGAAGAAAAAGGAATTTCACAAAAGTGAAATTCCACTTCTGTGTTCTTTCCTTCTTAACATTCCCCATTTAAGGAAAAGAGAAAAGGTTGTGGGAGATTCAAATGCTAGAAAGTACTGTTTCTCTCTGTCATCCTCTTTGGACAATGAGGCTGTCACATTATCAACACCAGGCCCAAAATGTGAGAGCCATTTTTATGCACCCCCTCCTATACCTTCATGAAATGACATTTGTGGGCAATTGCCACCATATGCAGAACACAAACTCAAAAGAAGCAGGTAGGTGGGACTCAATACTTCCCCCCCACCCACCCAACATGAGAGCATCCTATTCTAACCATACTAAATTTGCAGGCTGCTCTTCTTTATCAGCTGGTGGAGAACCGAAATAATTCTGTTGGTGAGAATTTAGGTCTTAGTGCGGGTACGGCTCACCGCTGGGACAGCTTGTCAAGTACGTCTGCATCATGCCAAGTCTGGATGACCTTGCACACCCTATACCTGCAGAGGTCTTCAGCTCAGCAACCAGACTGTTTCTGATCCTTTCTGCATCACAGCAACATGCATTCTGAACAAAAGGCATCTCCTTTCTCATTTCTTCCTTACAGCTCTTCAATTTCTCTTAACAAAGGGGCATGCATAATGACAGCACAATATGTACTCTATTTTAAAAATAGACCATTACAAGCAAATGAAACAATGAAAACTGTGTACTGTAAGGAAAATATAAAATAATGAACAAAAAGTGAAAGGGTTCTAACATGACACTTTTCCAAAATGAGATCCTTACACCAAACAGAACACATTGAATTGTATTCCAGTGCAGAGTTATAGACATAAGGGTGTCCCACACTTCTTAAGCGCCACTAAGCACTAATTAAAAAAATAGTTTCATTATAAGATTTTTTACCTTCTCTGCGCAGGAGGAGCACTATCAGATGCTTTGACAGTGAGAGCATAGGATCGCCCCACTGACAATACAACTGCTGGAGCAATGGTGATAAGGCCTGTTCGGTCATTGATGATGAAGTCTCCCTGATCCCCAGCCAAAATTTCATACACTATCTGTCCATTGGGTCCCTCGTCTGCATCTACAGCGGTGAGCTGCAATTCAAAACCAGAATGTCAGCATGCATGGTTCAGTGTTGTAGCTTAACAGTTTTTTGTAAGGCAACTTGGTAGGGGTAGAGGAAGTACAGGGAAACTTGAACACCTGTAACATATGCAGTAATTTCTAATTACTGTACAACAAGGATACAATTTAAATGAAGGATAATAGGCGTAAAAGCATCATGAAGCAGAGAAAAACTGCTTACCTAAGATTGTAAGCGACTTATTTTAAGATATGAATTGATAAAACTAATTAAGACCAAGTTTACTCTGTGGACTGGAATTTATAATACTGCTGGGGGGAGGGGGAGGGTAATACTTACTGTATTGTAAATTTAACAAAAGAATCATATTTAATTACTGAATGTCCCCATCCCTCTCTATACTCTTCAAAGTGACAGTCTTTTTACTGCCTGAAATTCTAATACTCAGGTCTTGCATTACACACCCTTGTGGTGTAGAACTGAAGAACAATCTCTGTGTTACATTGTGTGTACATAAAGGAAGGTGAGTGGAAGGGAAATGGCAGCTGCTCCCATATGGGTACACATGTAGGAAACACACCCATGCACATCACACATGTGGAAAGCCCATGTCACATGGCAACATGACACCACCTACCTGAAGCTGTGCTTGTATCAGCCATTTCACATTCCCATGATAAATGCAACTGAGCATGTACTTCTGTACTTTGTTGTTTCTACGCTATCTCTTTACTGGGACTGTGATTGCTCTCGCATGCAGTGTTTCTTCTATATGTAGGATTTTGATTCTGGGAAAATTCTAAAGCCTAATATTTTAGACCCAAATTATAATGATGAACATAATGAAACAGGGGGTTTCTTATCTTGCCCCTGGGAATGGCAATGGGTTTATCACACTTCTGTAGCATGCCATGCTAAATCAAACATTTATACATACAGACAGAAATACAGCTCAGTAAACATATTTGCTTCCTTTTTGCCAAGTGTCAAGTACCAGTGACTCTGACTGCCATGCCATAAAGCAAGTAACTAGCAATCTGAGATTTCATATCAGACCCCTGCTGTAACAGTCAGAAAAATATGCATCCATGCCTCAGACACTCCAGGTGACAGCCCATGTTCTGGCTAAGCCCCTTCCCCTCTCCTCTTCTTTTACACATATATAGAATAACAGAAGTTATTCTACATATGACCTATAATCACACAGCAAACAGCTCACAGTGCCTGCCACTTGACTTGTATTACTATAATTAAAATTACATCTTAATTATCACCATATTCACAGTGTTCTGTTACATTTAGGGTTGAGTCACCAAAGTACTACCGAACTACACCAGTACCTCTGGACTAAGGCAGATTTCTTTTTCACATAGGGAATATTTTGCTGATACACACACTGGTGTCTCATTTGGCTCTTAATTTTGTGGACTATATATTACCTCAAACAGCACACGGGATGACATAAAGCAGTATGAGCAGTACTTGAACACCTAGGAGGCCACAGCCGCAGCAGTGGAGTGGAAACGACGGGGAAAAATGGCACAATGGGCTCCTGCTGTTTCCAGCTGCAGCCAAGCAGTCTGAGGTGGGAAATGGCAAGGGGAGCAAGGAGTTACTGCAGAGACCACTCACCCCCACCCCCACCCCCCGGGATGTACAAAGTAAAAAGAAATCCCAGCCTCAGAAATTATTCCCTCTAGAGGTCCTACAGTGAGGATGAAAAAAGAATAAACACACAGCTTCTTGAAAGGTCCCTGCTGGCCCGCCTGCTTTGGCTTTCTTGACACAAACACTTATGCCAGTGGGCAACACTGCACGTAGGATTGTAAGTCCAGGATTCAAGAGTAACATGTGATGACACAAAACCTCAGCAATGACTGCAAAGTCAACTGTAGGATCAACAGACATCATCTTAGCCAGAGCCAGCCAACACATCACGCTAAATATCTGCCTGCTGGAAATACTCTCCTCATCCCTGGGGGCTCTCAAAGTTGACAGCATTGCAGACACGTAGAGGAACTCACTGAAGTCTCTGCTACATTAGAATATAATGTAACCTATCAATCAATATATAGCACCACGCTCAGCCTTCAGCAGGTTACAGCCCTTCAGAGCACTACCTACAACTGACAAACCACCTTTGCCCCAGGATAGCTAAAGAACTGGAAGAGCAGAAATGAAACCTTGCAATTGGAACAAGAAGGAGATGAAGAATAAAACCCAAAACTGTAATACTCAAGTTAATCACATTTGCATACAACATTAAACACCAAGGGGAGTATGTGAAAAATGCAGGGATCTAGCTGCTTTACAGGATAATCTTGATTCTTTATGCACATAGGCTCAGTGAAATATTTTATGTAAAAAGTCAAAAACTTGCTCTAAACCAAGAGCTAAGCCCACAATAGCTTTAAACCTAATAAATTAACTGAAATGCTAAAAGGTAAGTGATTTAGGTATATTAACAAAAGTGAGGTTACCTTCTTTGTTAGGAGTGCAAAGTATTAGTGCTGTTTAGGGACTGAGCTGCTTCATGGAAAACCAACCATTTTTAACATGGAATAGGTTGTACACAGTATTCACCAACTGAAAAGCATGTTAGTTACTTTTCTCCTGAAGTAATCAGTGTTTTCCCTCTTTCACATACAGCACAGTGATCCAAAGCAAATTTCTAACACAGAAGTATTTATCTAAACTCATTTTATTTAAATTTCTTTGTCATAGATGCCTCTTTCCAACAATGCAAATTGATCACACCTGTACTAGAATGAGCAAACCTTAATTCACCCTCTTATAGTATTTAGATACATACTGTATATTGAATGCAGGATAATCACTTGAAGTACCTCAAAAAAATGATGAAACAGAGATCATGTCCTCTTAGATGTTTAAAACACAAATTAATATCCATATGATATTTTTTGAGAACATGTCTACCTCACTCTATATTTTCTTTTGAAATTCTGACAAAGTTACCCAATGAAGACTGCACTTTCAGAATGTGCTTTGCATTCCATCCATATGATGTCCTGATATATCAATATATCAGCTTGCAATGGTAGGTCTCAACGCACCAAAATTTGGCATATAAAACAGCCTCTCTGCATGCTCCTAGGGTTCAGAGCCTAAACCTCTCTCAAGCTCCATTTCTTTAATCAGTTGTTTTATAGTTTCTATACACAACTGGTTGTGTTCATTAACCTCACAAAGAGTAACTGTCAAACTAAGTGGCACAGTTAAGAAAAGTGCTGTAATAACCTTCTTTACTGAACTTCAAAACTAATATATACAAAGACATAAATAAAGGCTTTATGCAAAATACAAGGTCCCAAATATTTAATACCAGAATTTGGAACAAGGCCAGTTTTTACTGTGACAACATGAAAAAGGAAATTAATTGACTACACAAGTACATAGATTAATAAGGCTAATTAAACTTATAAATACTGAATGCTTGAAAAGATAAGTGATTTGAATAACATTTTTGGGGCAAAACCAGGAATTAAACCCAGAATTAAACAGAATTAAAGTTTAACAGCTGCCATAATGCATGAACCCAGAAATTCAGTCTCCAGCTGCCCCAGACCGATAGAGCTTCTAGTTAACAAGATTTGAGAAACACGGTCTAAAATATACAGAAAGGAATAGAAAACAAGATTTATTTTACTTTCCTAAGGAACTTTTTGCATCCAGCAGTATCAACTCCATTATATTAACATTTAATGTATTGAAAGTTTTGCAAAGTAGATGCATATTCTGCTGCAGCGAGAAGTGATTTTCTTGGAAAGAAAAGGAGACTTACAGTGATGGCCTTACAGCTTACAAAGACGCATTCTTGGTCAGTATATAAGCTCTGTTCAGACTCATTTTATACTTCGAGGAAACTGGGCTTAAACATCTGACCTGCAGGCTTTCCACAGCAAAGCTGTTAGTGACCTTGCCCTAAACAGATTATGTGATTACCAACCTTTCCAGTAGCCCTCCGTTTTTCAGCAAATTAAACATTCAGCAAATTTGGTCTGAGTCGTACTGACCTACAGCGAATCCTGCAGAAACCCTGAGTCACGCTGGTTCACCTCCCAGTGGTTGCCATTGAAATAAGTGTTCCAGTCTAGCAAGTGCAAGCTCCAGAGCCACATTCTGTATGCACTCACGTCATATTAACAGCGTTAAAGAAACAGTACAGTTGCTCTCCAGAGCAGCACACCCATGAAAAATGCAACCTCCTCATCCTCCTAGGGCTTAGCAGCGCAACTTAGCCATTAGTTGCACTAGGAAAAACAGTGATGGGTTTATGTATGTCAGGGGCAACCAGGATTGCGATGGAGATACTCCTGAATTTCAGTCACCAAAATGTAACACTAACAGAGTAGGTCAAAATAATTTTTCACTATCTTCTTCAGACATTTCATTAAGTCTCTATCCATTATTCTCACTTGAGTATATAGGTACATTTAGTGAGAAATGCAAACATAACCCAGTTGTTGATTTCTGTTTCAGCTAATAATGTTTACTTTGTAGATGGAAATGAATATGCTGATGGACTGAAGAAAAAGGGTGGCATATATCTACATAAATAAAACCTTAAATGTGGTTTGGAGATGACTATTACAAAGGTATCCTCCGAATTGTTCTGTGGCTTTATAACAAAATGCATATTTAAGAGTTGTAAACCATGAGCACATGCCAAGCTGCAAACTCCCAAACATATCTCTAATACATAATTTAGTATGTGCCCATATGCAAGAATGGCTTGAGTCACATGTGTGTATATGCAGAGAATGGAAAAGAAACTGTTCAAAAGAGACAAAGTGATCCAGCACTGAGAAGCCACATTTGAGGTAATGGCAAAAGAGTCCCAGAGGAGGCATTTATTTAATGGCTCTGAATAACATTTGTCCCAACCTACAACTGAAAGCACCAGTACTGCTAAAGACTAATTCTACTGTGAGCAAGAGATAAATGATAGAAACTTTACTGCTTGCAGGTTTACCATGTTTTATCTTTCCGCTTTCATTTCTGACCTCCACCATGATGGCTGTTTATGTTGTGATGTGTGAAGTTAAGTGGTCTGTGTAACCAGACACAGGGGCAGGATCTCCAAATTAACTTGCACTGGTGATCTTAGGCAAAATTGTTTCAGCTCGCACAGGGTGAACAGGTAATGCACTGAAGTATAGCTCATTATACATTTTCAATCACAAAGTTATTTAATTGTTCTTGTAAGAGCCCTGGAACATGGGTCATATGACTGCAACAGGAAATTAGGTAGAAATTAAGTTACACAGATTAATTAAAATAGGTTATTTTGTTTTCACAAATTTAAAGTGGAGTAAGACCAGCATATATTTCTTAAGGTCAGTTCATGAGTTTTTCTGTAAGGAGAACATAAACAAAAATCTCTTCATGGGCCAAGGAAGTCTTTGATCTTCAGGCAAATCTACGCAAAGATTTAGGTGGATAATGTTTTTTGCCAACCTCTGTCCCTTCTCAGCTCTCATTTTCTTGCTCAGTATTCCCTGTCCCTGCATAGTTTATGCTGTATATAGAAATGAGAGCTATCTAAAGAAACAGAGAAGATTTAAATTACTTATGTAAAATATTATTGCATTAATTCTGCATACTCCAACCACTAATGTGTAACTAGTTTAAATATGTGAATCACAGGAAGAAACTACTAACAGAAAAGTGGCAAACAGGACAGCAAAACTATAATAATATAAAACCAGATAAACTTAAGTACTTTAATAGGTTTAATATTAATCAGTTTTTTATTAATTATAATTTACACATTTAACTGTTTTAAATGACAGATTTCTCAAACAGCTGTGTTCTCTCTCAGAGAGCACAATAAAATACCTATAAAAGCAGAAGGAAAAATCAGACAAGAAATTCTCAAGCTGAAAGGGACAGAATATACAGACATTTAAACTTAACTGAGAAAATACCATCCTCAACCAAGGCCTCAAAATCTCACAAGTACTCAAAGTAGATAGCTGCGATAAAAACTTCCCAAATTAATTCTGTTTTCACACCCCAATGGTACTGCCATAGCCCCTGTCCAAGAAGTCAGGGAGCAGATATTTCATGCCCCGTTCTGTATCCTCAGAAAGTGGGAGGAGGTCATTCCTATAAAGGGGACAAGCTCCTCTATCATGATATCTACCAAGTTTCTGAAAAATTCCCAAGCAGCCATGCAAAGCTGCAACTAACACGTATAACTGGAAGGCAAAAGGTGTATTGCCCACCATGACCAGGCCTCCCAGGAGAAACCAATGCAACTGAGTAGCACACAAATTTGTTTCCCCTGTTTTACTCAACCCTCTTAAAGGCAGCAAGGGAAAGGGGAAGAGGGAAATGCCTTGCTCTAACCACCTGGGGGCCAGGGGAAAATGAGAAAACAAAAATTTAATTTCACAATTAATGAAATTTTTTCCTATTATTTGTGGTTATTTTCAAGCAGAGCCTAAGGATTTTTAAATTTACTTTTTTTAAGATTGTACCAGACAGCAAACATAATCTAAACTATTAAGTAATACATTTTGGGGTTTTTTTTAGGAGCAAAATCAAAACAATTTCCCACAAAATGGAACAAGCAAGTAAGTACAAACTGGGGTTATTTGTACATTTTCATGCAACTGCACTCAGAAAAAAAAAAGCTAAAATCTTTATACCTTATTACTCTCAGGATAATAAAAGCAAAGCAGCAACTACATGAGAGCACTTATACTGCTATACAAGAAATTCACAATTATTTAGAAAGATGACATGCTTCATAAAAGAAATAGTTTCTTGATCACCTCTGAAAATAAGTCTGAATAGAGAGATAAGTGCAAGCCAGTGGTTATGTGTAAATGATTATGAGATTGTACAGATTCACTGAGGTCAGTGTTCTTTTTCTAACCCACTTTCTCTGATTACAGAAAGTGTTTTTTAAAGACTAATCTTATCTGACCTGGGTCATTTTCCTCTGGGAAATACCACAGCTGATTGTCACCTCACAGCAGACTCACAAATGATTCTTAAACCAATGATATAGATAGCATTACAGGATGAGTTTACAACTACATACAGAGAACAAGCTAGGTATATCATCAAAATCACATTTAAAAAAAAAAAAAAAAAAAAAAAAAAGGTCTGCTTTCCATTTGAGAAGATTTTTATAAAGCAGAAATAAACCATGATCAGGCAGCACATACCTACATTCCTGGCCTAAGGAAACACACAGGTATTCGTGGCACCACAGACTTGGTGACTAATTGTAACACCACAAGACAAATCCCATTTCTCACACTCCTATAACACTGAATGAAAGACTCTGTGCCAGCAAACCAGGCAAAATAACAATGTGACAACTTCCTAAATACCCCAGCGACCTAAAATCTTTATTACTGGCATTATCAGAGTATGCAGAAATCTTAAGATGACTCTTAGCTTTTTTTATGCCCGTTAGTTTATACACTCAGATCATCTGGCAATGTAAAATTAGCTGAAAAACCACCCCTCTCCCTGAAAATCCAGTTTTCTACCCACCACCTCTGGCCACATTATAAATCTCACATAATCAGAAAGCAACCACGTGTTGACCTTGCAGACAGAAGTGTGGAGGAAGGAAAATCTCACTCTCAGAACTCTTAAATTTTCCAAAATAATTTTCATTTTTAGCAAAGGCAAGTTTAAGGCCTCGAATTCCTCACTACTCATTTCCAACTTCACAATGTCATTCTAATAGAGATCTGTTCCAGATCGACTTCAGGCATTAGCTAACTTTAAATACTCTGCACAATATTTGCATCTAAACTTTTCTTCTTCCCATTTCTGCCCTTATGCTTTTTTGTCATTGCAACATTTCTAATCTGCACTGATCTGATCAATACTCTTTATACAAGCAGTTACACAGCATCAGTGTGAGAAGGCAAAAGGTAACTGCTGCAATTGGCAGTGTAGGAGCAGGAATACAATAGTCTCTCAGACCAAACCTGCCCACAAAGAAGTAATTTGTGTCTCCACTAAGCTGATTCTTGTGGCACTAGCCAATGCAGATGGCCTTACAGAGCCACTCTATTGCTTTTTCCCAGAAGAAACTATTTACTAAGGAATCTGTACTCCTGCTCTTTGCACACCTCGAGGGTCTGAAAATATTTGCAGTTGAAACACCAGAAGATGTTACAAAAATCAAGAGCAGCACATTTCCTTAGAACACACAAGTACTTTAGCATTGCAGCTGTTTCAGAAAAGCACAGTAGCTGCTCTACTTCAACCCAAGTATCATAAACACAACTCAGGCAGCTCAGAGCATCCTTAAGGCCAACTCTGGGTACTCAAACCATTTTTTTCATACATGTTGCAATTTCATATAGCAACATCTTCTCCCTCATGTTTCACTGTATGTATCTCTGTACCTTAAATATCAAGTGAATGTATTGTACTTCCAAAATCCACAGGGAGTTAGCTCCTTATGTCAATCCCTACGCACAACTCCTGAGCTCTACCTGCCTTTTGCTCATTCAGAACAACAGCATTTGGTCTCATCCCCCCTACAGCCTTGTGATCCAGTTTCCTTCCTCCACCTTGAAGGAACTTAATTATATTTAAAACTTTCTTTCCCTCAAACCTTGCTGAAAATGTCCCCATGGCTCTCACTGATGCTTTTCAAGCACTTGCAGCCCAGACTGATAAAGAGACAAGAATAACATTAACCAAGATGCAAAGATGTGAAATGCAGCAAATGAATACAGCTCAAGTAGGGCATATACCAAAACAGACACTGAACTCTCTCCTAATATTGTTAAATCACTGCTACCTTCAAATGCTTAATTTCTGATTATATTACTATATCACCTTCAGCTGATTAATATTGCCCCCCCCTCCCATACTCCCACTGCTTTCTACCATCCTTGAATACCAGCCTCCACTAACAGATTCTTCTCATCCAGCTAGACTGGAAGCACCCTGGAGCATGATTGAGATCTTAGAAGAATTACCATCCCCAAAATCCTTTTTCCATTAACTTCAGTGCCACCAGGATTCGCCTCCAGTCTGCACTGAAAGCTAAACAAGTGCTTGCAAACTTTAATTAACACTGCTTCTCTCTCTGGGCCTGTCTTCAACACATTTTGCTCATTTGCTCTACAAACAACTTAGGCTTCCATAAAACCCAAAAAGTTTTATGACATGGTAAACCATTTCTGGTTATGTTCTAATGAACTGTTTACCTTTCTCCCAAAATGTTTTATTCCAATATCCCACTAATACAGGAGAAATTTTTTTCTTCAGAGATTTTTCAGATGAAAAGGTTTTATAAAACTTCAGATGAAACATCTCAACTATAGCTATACAACTAAGACAGGCCTATCCTTTAATATTAGCAACTTTTTAATAGCTATGTAACTAATGAAGTAGATGGAGACACACAAACTTCATTTCTAGCTGTTTTCAGTGCATTTCCAGTTTGTATCAGCAAGACCATCTACTGCTAACAAAAAGTGCATTAACAAAGCTAATAAAAAGACCTGAAATTACCTTTATAACGCCTTCCCCAGGCCTCATATCTGTGTAAATCTTGACATTGTATGATATATTGGAGAAGGTTGGGGAATTATCATTTGCATCAATCACCAGGATATTCACTGTCACTGGGACACTCTCCTGTACACCATCAGAAGCTGCCATCTTCAGGGACGGTGAAAAAAAGGCAGAAGAGGAACATTTTTTAACGCTGTGTTCTTAATACAATTCCAAGTATGAGAAAATACAGTATGACAACCAAAAATCAGCATTTCATTTTTCATTTTTGTCTGCACTTACAATTACAGGAGGCTTCAGCTGAGCTTGAGCCTGCAGTGTGCAAGACTTGGGGCAAAATCAAAATGAAACAATAACTTTAAAACACACTGCAGGGCAGAACAGCAGGAGTAATGAGAGGAAATAACCGTTTCCCAGGGCTGGGGTCAGGATCTGAGCTGAAGGTCCATGGTTGGAAGAGCAGAGCCTGTCCTCAGCTCTGCTGAACACCCTCAAGGAGCAGGGCCTGGCCACAACAGCTGGCAAACCTGTCTAACACTACCAGTTTCACCTGGGCATAGCCACACACAGGAGCTGCTATACATATGTTAAACCTCAAAGACAGCATTTTAAATGGGACTTAAAGAGCTAGAGGCCTTCTTACTCCACAAAGGAAATGTGAGCTCTCCTTTCAAATGTCAAACAAACAGAAAATATGGAGGCATTGACTGGGGACCCCTGCAGAGGAACAGGGTTTCCCTACAGCACATTTGCAAATTACTTTAGGGCTGTTGTTTACTCACAGACTGGGAAATGCCTGAAGGAGTATTTTGTCCACTTAACCTTTTTTTTTTTTCTTCTTTTTATTAAATAAATATTGCTGGTTGTTGTTTCTGTTAGCCTACTTCTTTATTTTGTACGAAAATAAAGTGTAATGGCCATTACAGGTGTCATGTTCCTAGCTCAAGGGCTGAGAAAAGGCAAAGGTAGCCTCAAAGGCTGAGCTGGGTACAAAAGAGAAGGGTCAGGCTGAGAAGGATATAAGCGTGGGACCATGGAGATGACGCTGGTAGAGGGATCTAAAATGTTGCTATCATACCAAAGACATGCATTTTGGAAGAGCACACTACCCAATTATCAACTCCCCCTGCCCCACCCCCCTGCAGTACTGCTGCTGCTCATCCTTCACTGTTTTGTTCCTGTGTCATTTTAATGACCTATAACAATGTCATGACTAATGATTTTTCAACGCTTGCTCTGATCAACACCTTGATGTGCCTTCAAATGCTTTCAGCTTACCGAGAAAGTGTAAAGCTGCTGGACTTCTCTGTCAACAGGCTGCAGCAGGGTGAGGTAGCGGGTGATGCCACTCTGAGTCACAGTGAAAAACGCATTGTAATCATTCAGAAAGAGATGGAGCTGGGGATCCTTGGTCTTTAAACAACATTTAAAAAAAAAAAAGAAAGCATTTTATTATAAATTCATATATACCATTAAGTTTCCCATTACTTAATGCAAGCGCTTGTTTTAGATGAAACCTACATAAGCAGAAAGTAGAAATACTGTGACTGAATCTACAAAACTGTTAAAAAAAAAGTAAAAAATAACACTGCTGATCTAACAATCTAATCTTCTTGATGAAAAATGTATTGCAAATACACTTCAACCTACAGAGCAAGTAAACCCAAGGGTAAACAAATCCGTGTATCTACTAGTTTTAAATGATGCTTTTCTTCATTAAAACAATATTTTTTGGCCAACTATAACTTACCAATGTAAGAAACCAGATCCAAGCTTTTGCCTTCAACCATATTACAAACAAAACTTATCTTGATTAATGGAGCAATAAAACAGCTGAGTTGATGCTATGAAAAAATAAGCATATGTGCTGAAGTAGATCTCTAAGAAGATGCTGTTCAGAGATTATGTCTCAAACAGGAACAAAATATATTGATGCAGGATTATGAGTCTCTCAGCTGATCAGGTGAAAACCATAGTGAAGGACTGTGGTGTAATTTTCAATAGAAAGTAAAATTTAGGGTAAAGAGGAAAAAAAGGCAAGTCAAGGCATTGTAAATTTGTTACTCATGTTTTCCCTAGGTAACCTTCTGCAAACACAGATTTCAGGTCTGGCTGGCTCCATGTACAACTAGGTGAGCACCAAGAGTGGTGCTGCAGTGTGTGCAAAACCACGTGACAACATAAAGACAGGGCAATGCCTCAGGCATCCTGAGCAACCACGCAGGAACTCATCCTTCTGTTTCCATCTTCTCTCCTAGCATGCTTGGCAGATTGTAAGAGCACAGGGAAGAAGAAATGAAATGTTCTCTGGGGAAAAAGACTGAAATTAATTGGGGGGCAAACGGAATCTCTGCTAACAGAAAGGGGAAGGAGTATTTCTGCCAGGGACAGAATCAGAAGTTATTACTGTACTCACAGGGAACAGAGCAAGTTAATTAAAGTCCAGAACCTCAAGCTAGTTCCTTCCAATGTGAATTTATCAGAAGGATACTAAGTTGCAAAATGGTTTTACTACCCATAGTCCTTACCCTGCAGTTTACTGGATGGCAGCACAGAGCAGGCAAAAAAGGTGTTTCAGCTCTGTATGCACTGAGCGTTCAGAAAATCCCCCCAAATTCAGGCATTGTTCTGGGGTGTCTGTCTTGTTGAAATGACAAAATTTGATTCATGACCAGGATGAAATATCTCAACATCTTCCCCATCTCTTTAAAGATGCAATTGAGCTATTAAACTGATTAGACTGCAAGGATCATTCTACATTACAGTTAAATTTTAAAATAAACTACATTACCTTTTATTGCCTACAGTATTCCAACAAACATTTCTATGTCCTTGTGTGTAATCTTGTTAATATAACCTGACTTAATGTGCTACTCACAGTCATCAGTTATTTAGGTTATTTCTGTTACATGAGGCGAAGTTACAAAAGAGGAATGCTAATGTGATCGGGCAAAGGACAAAAGCCTGGGAGACGAGTCCTATAAAAACTGTTTTGAACTGTCCCAAATAATGTGGAGATAAAGAATCAGAGGACTAGTACCATGAACAAAACATAACAGAAAGTCCAGTGGCTGAACTTGGAAAGTGTTTTTACCAGCTCTTTCCAACACAATTTTACAGAACCTGACCCATACAGGGTAGGACACACAATGCAGTCAGAAATAGCTAAATTCAACAAATTATCAAAAAAGTAGCTTTATGTTTTTTCAACATTTTTTCAACTTGAATCCAAAATGCTTCCAGAAGGTTAACTCTTACAGTGTCATTACTGTCATGCCTACATAATTAGAAAAAGAAAACAGACCACTGGGAAGTTCAGTAATCCCTACAGTACAGCAGGCATAAACACTTGACCCATCTCTAACATGCACCAAGTGTCATAATGAACAACTATGAGGACAGATTAGTACAACATGAAGAGAAAGAGAAACTTATTTTAGCAATTAAAAATACTTTAAAGCACACATTTTGGAAGGCAAAGGTTACATTATTTAAATGAGAAACATCTTCAGTTGCTGAAAGTTACGTGAAAGAAATATCAAAGTGTTTCAAATGAGTGGTTTCTTATTGCCTAATGCTTTGCTGCAACTATGCCAGCTTCCAGTAAAATTAAAATTAATTTTAAAGCTATCAATGCAAATGGAAATCTCTTTTTTTTCCCATGAAAAATTACAGAAGGTAATTGCCAATAACTGTTCACTTTGTAGACACTACAAAGTCAGACAAAAATTTAATTTACAAAAATCCTGGTTAGCTGTTACAGTTCTTGCTTGTCATGATATTCTGAACAGTAAGAAACAGTATTTTTTTCCTATTTGTTCTTGACAAAAAAATTGAAGAAGATCCCATACACTCCTTAAGTAATTTATCCTATTCCTCAATTACTCTCGCATTGGAAATTTTATCCTAATGTGTAAGTTAAACTGCCTTTACTTCAATCTATGCCTTCTACGCATGTTAGACCTACAAAGCAGTTTATTTCCTTAATCTTGGCATTGTTGTGCTTTATACTTTTATCACAATTTACACTGAAAGAAAGTATGCTTGACTTATCTGAATATTTTATGTGGCAGATAATGTAAGAGAATAAAACTGTGGGAAGCAATCCATCTATGTTGACAACACTGTTTCTGTTGCCTTAATTTTTTAAACTATTAATCTATTTTGGGGCCTGGACTTAAGCATTGTGATTTCTGACTACATTACTGGGTCATGCAGACTAGTTTGTCTCTGATAAATTGTCTTGCATATAATTTTAAGTAGAAAACTACCAGAATCCACACACAAGAGTATACATGCAACCTGCAAGACCATTTCAAGCACACAGTTCAAACCTGGTATGGTTTACATACTTCAAACTGACTCATAGTACTTTTCCAATTAAAAAACACTTTCTAGAAAAACATATAATTATTTAATGAACATAAAGCAATCACAACATAACCACGGTACAACTTTGTGCCTGAAACAAATTTGGTCCAATGTGTTTAAAGGGCTCTTTGCAGGCTTCACAAACCAAGTGACAGTCCCAGTCTCAAACACTGGCAGTGCAAAGAAAAATGAAGGAGGACAGGGGGAAATAAGTAAGGCACACTATTAAAACCAAAAGCAATTTTGCAATCATCATACCCAATACCTACGGGAATGGCACCTGGTGCAACCTACAAAGAAAAACACATGAAACAAAATGAATACAGGTAAAGAAAAGCAAACCTGATAATGACAGACATGATAAAAGCAGTACATTTGGGGAAAAGTTGGTTACAGATGAAACCACAATAAAATGAGACCCAGAAAGTGCTCAGGTGCACTTCTTAATAAGCAAAGCCTGGGTCTGAATTTGTTCTGCTTGAAAATCTCTGAAGACGTCCCCTACAGTTTGAAAGCCTGTGCAGATATTAAATTTCTGCTGCTCCTTTCCTCCTACAAGGGCTTACAAGCTCTTCCTAAAGCAAACACTTTTCTGCAGTTTGCTAGACTAAACCAAAACTACATGGTATTGTCAAGAATGATCAGACAATGACACATATTCTGTATGTTTTTCAACATTCCCAAGGAGTTTTTAGAGGGAAAGTATTTGTCTGTTAAATTCTCCAGGGTAGCCAGAACAAGCTCCAAGAGTATCAGAAGTGCTTAGGCTTCCCAACTGCTAGCACAAGCTTGTCTCCAAAAACTTGTAGCAATAACAAAGAATTTATTGAAACATCTTAGTTTTCCAACAATCTTCGTGTATAGGATGATCACAACTGAAACACCCATTGAAGAGAGTTTTTTTTTTTGTTGAAGCGATGTTTCCAGCATTTGCCCTCCTCCTTTCTGGGTGAAAGTAGAATATCTTTTCTAACATATTTCATTGAAAAAAATTGAGATTCACAGCCTTGCAGAGGTGAAGCAAGTGAAATAGTCCCACTGACAAGGGGTTTGCAATCAGATGGTGTTGGCACTGACCTCACTGATTTTCTCTAACTTGTGCAAGATGAGTTCTGCAGGGTCTGATGAGAAGGTCCTCCAGGTTCACAATAGCTTGCATGGAATAGACACGGAACACACATACTCTGGAGTGAATTTCCTGCATCTTTAATGTTACCATTAGATAACAGAAAAATAACCTGAAGCACAGCCTCCTGAGAAGTCTTTGTGATGGATTTAGTCATAAAACCACTTAGATCAATAGAACCCAAGGAGGAGAACAAATTAAGCCTAAATTCCAAGCAATGAAAAACTGAAGAAGGTCAATCAGTCTGAGAAGACTTTGCCCAGGACACCCTACGAATAATTTCTTTCAATCACCGCCAAAACCTTTCCAGTCCCTGCACAACAGAAGGGCTGAGGCACAACAATGACTAAAAAGTCAAAGTGCTACAACAAGTTTTAGACTTTTTCAAGTTTAGGTGCAAAGAGCCATGCCCCTCCCTGAATGAAAAGCTGACAGAAAAGTTTTGAAAAGATCATCTTCTGTTCCTTATAAAAATGAGCAACTCCTGGGGCAGGGCAAGAAATCAAAGCATCTTCAGTGCTTCCACCAATTAGCAATAGCATTTGTTTAAAACAGGGCAGATATAATAATTCATTGAGGACTCCAAGGAACTCAAAGAGAGAAAGAATAGTCTCAGAAGGCAGAAAATATTAGATATTCATCCTACACAAACACAGGAAGAAATATAATGCTACAGAAGTGATTCAATGTTAAGATTTTTATTTTTCCTTCTTAAGTGGCAAGATTCAGAAATGAAAAAAACCCCTATATTTATAAAGAATGATAAGTAGTCTTTTTGCTTTGCCTTTCCCTTTTATTTGTTTTAATAATTATATTAATGGGCTGCTACATCTGGGAAGAATATTTTCTGAATTATTATTCTATAATGTAACTATTAGAGTGTCAAGAAGTGCTATATGGGGATAGCAGTATTATGAGAACTCTCCTGTCAAGAGAGTACTGGCAGCAAAACAAGTTCCAACAGTGAAAGATATAAGCCATCAGGCAAATATTAGACAAAAATACTTCAATAATTAAAATGCTTCAGTACTTCTGGTTAAGAAAATCCTTATTTTTCCTTACCTGGATATATCACTGAAAATCCAGAACGTGCATTTGTAATTACATTTAAGAGTTATTTCATCCAATATTTGCTCTGTCCTGTTGGGCTGCTGCTGAGATGCCTTTATGTAAAATAATCATTCTTTAACATTTCCCACTAGCCCTCTGGTAACACAGATGCTGAGTAACCATCTACTTAGTTTGACTTCAACTTCATAGACAACGGAAGCATAAAACCAAGAAACTGGTCTGGTAGAAAAGGATCTAGAGAGCAACCTATAGTAGTAACTGACCTGTGTCACACTCCACTGCCCTGGGGTGCTGTGCTGGGCTGTAGGCACCTGCAGAAACATCAGGGCTACTGCACAGATGCTTTTCTGAATGTGTGCTGGGACAAATTAAATGCTTTTGAACGCATGCTGGCACACCTTATAAACATGACATCAATTTTGTGCTCTAATGAGCAATGCACAAATTACCTTACACTCCTCCGAGTTTATTTATCAAGACACTGCATGTGGTATCAGTAAACACCTTAGTAGTAGAGCAGTATGTAATGGATATGAATGCTGATTAGCTTCTTTTTAACTAGGAACTTACAGCCTTGGGTTTATTTCTCTCTTTTTTTAAGATAGATTCAACAGATTTAGCATACAAGGCAGTAAGGCACTTACTGTGTAACTCACCAACCCTAGCCACCAGAGTAGAAGATATTAGTACTCTCCCATGGAATCAAAAGAGTAAGGACTCAAGAGCTTGGGAAGCCTTCTGTAAACAGCTATCAGATCATACTGTTTAAATTTCTCATCTCAGCTTTGGTTTACTCTGGTCTTAAGGTACACATGTGGCTTAATTTAATTTATGCCATTCAAACAGACCACTTAATTATATCAGCAGTTGGCAGTGCTGCTCTAGTTAAAGGTCTGTTTGCAATGTCACATCTATAAATTAATTTTTGGAAGGTTTATAGCAGGACTCTATTATAATTCTCACAGGGTTTAAATTTAGAATGTTTTCTTTTTTTCTTAAGACACACTGTTCAGATGACCACTTTCTTCATGCCTTTATCTGAGGATAAAAAGTTACTTTAATATGAAATACAATCTCAACTGATTTGTCAATTAGAAGACTGAATACATTACATTTAGACAGTGTCACTATTGAAACTAACATGTGCAAGGGATCATCAATCCCTACTTACTAAATACATTAATAAGATACAGCGAAGCCATGAGAACATTAAGACCTGTAGAAGTTAATAAGCATTACTTGTGCTTACTAACCCACCCTGAGCTACCATGCAGTCCCAGTGACAAGGTACTTGTCATTTTAGTTTGCTTGGCCATTTTACATGCAAGTTATGTGCAACTGCAGCACTTACAGCCTTATTTTGCTGGCAGTCACATGTCCATAAAAGGTTATAAGCACTACATGAACTGCTGACACATGTATTAACACACAGGCAGTTAGATCTGATTCTCTGCTCCCTCAATCTACGTTACAGCTCCATCATTTCATAGAATTGGAAAGAGCTGTGCTGGCATGAGCCAGGTGGTGCCAAAGGAACAGGAAACTGCACAGAGCACTTCCACCCTAGGGCAAGGTTGATCATCATCTCTGTGGCTGCAGGTAGATCTCTGTACGTTGTGAGATAAGTCTACAGCATTCCGGAAAGAGAGAGAATGCATCAACTCGGGTGTATCTGACGAATCGGATCTGGTTGGCCTTAAGCATGAACAAAACATGCAAGAGAGAAGATGGATACAGTCACGGAATCTGGCAGCAGATTCTCTGAGTTGTTCAGGTTGCTGAGACAGAGCTCTCCTCCTCTCCCCCTGTATCTCCCAGGCTTGGTAATGAGTACATATGGCTGTGCCGCTGGCCCTTATCCCCCCATACCTAAGGAAAGTGGCCTTGCAGGTACAGAGACATCCTGGCACAAGGAGCACAGAACATGAGGGCCACTAGCCAGGTTCCACCACAGCCCATCTCCCCTGGCACATGGTACTACATCCCAGCAGGGCCCGAGATCTTCATTATTTTGTCCTCACTTTGGGGGTGGGGGATGGGGTGTCAAAATTAAGTCTTTATGCCACATCATTTCCCAGTCTAGAAATCTTTGGCAGTTACCCATTATGCAACACTGAAATATTACACTTTTTCAATAATAAACAAAAATAATTCAATTTTGGCTCTGTCTCATTTTGTGTCATGTGACTATACTAGATTTTCACTACTTTAACCACACTCCTGTTATTCATTATCCAATGAAAATAAAACCATGATGTAAAACAAACGAGTGTTAATTTCACTAGGAAATACTTTTGGGCCCTTGAATGGTTATTTCCTGTAGATATGAAATGTCAGGTATATTTGCAATGAGACACAGAAATATGTAACAACTTCTAATCAGCTGCCTAAAGCAGCCTGTGTTCAAGATGATAAACGTGTTTTTCATCATCTTTGGATGCAGATTATTTAAATCATATTAGTGCTCCCAACTGAAATACCCGCTGCAGATTAAACAGAGTTTTTTTTATTATTTGGGCCATGTCTATGTTGAAATCTCTACTGCAGGCAAACACAAGTGTATTAATGAACTGCCCTATTCATTACCCAAATATTGAGATAACTTCATGGGAACATGCCAATACACTACACAACAATAAAATGTGGAGACCTATGGTCAAATTGCTTGTGATGAATTTGAGAGCAGCCTTCAAAACCAGAAGTATTGAACTTGTACTGACAAAATCAGTAACAGAAAGCACTTCTGGTAGGTGGCATAAATACCAGGATTACATGAAAAATCTCATGAAGTAGTTTATATTAAAGGAACAAATTACTCTTCCATGCAGAAGATTTTGAAATTAAACATTTGCAGTTTGAGAGTATACAAATGCAATGTACTATACTGATTACCTGGGAGTTACATAATTCATCCGAAGAGTCAGCCCAAATTCAGAATTTAACAGTTCAAAGTAATCTTGATTTTCAGTCTTGTATATGAACTAACATGTAGTTACACCAAAGAACCTTGTATTATCAAATCTGCCGTTGACATCTTGTGGGTAGAGTTGTGCAACTGCCAGAGAAAGGTTAATTAGTGCACTATTAACTACCACCTGAAAAACCTCTGGAGGTTAATGAAGTTCAAAGTCCTTCTGTCGTTTCTTTAGTGTAATAGTATCATCTACTAGGAAAGAGGAGAGAGTTCCCAGAAAAACACCAGCATGGAAAACTGCCACATAAATTTAAGTGTCTGAACTAGGACACTGAATTCTCTTTAATTAAAACAGCTGCTCTGAATTATTTCAAGCACAACAGATTCAGCCCCTCCTGCAGCAGCCATGCTGTGTGATTTATTTTACCACTCCAGGCTTTGTATGCAAAGTAGGATTTTCCTAGGTCACTGCAGCTACAAAACCTTGAGGGCAAATATCTCAGTCCCTGGAACACTGGTGGACTTGCAGACAGAGAAACACCAGCAGCACATTGTGGATTAACAGTGAGATCTTTATACTATTTACAGCTGTCAATCACCCAGACTGGCAGTGTAGCAACCCAGGCAAAAATGGTTCCTAGCAAGCTCTCCAGCTTGCCAAAAAATGTATTCTGAGTTTCAAATCATACCTCTCTAACATGTAAGTCTACCAGTCTCAAAGACAAGACTTGCTCGGTTTCAGTCTTCCACTCTTCAGATGATGAATAGCCTCTCTGTGCATTTTTGTAAAGTTAATATGCAGTCCTGTGTGTCATAGGGTGGTCATAAATAGTGCCCTAAAATTCCAGATTTTTGTAACAGATATGCACCAAGGCATATTTGAACCAAAGGGGTTTAGTACTACTTTCATGAAGGTGTGGATAAAAGAAAACTTGCTTAGGCTAAAAACATCTCAAAATATGCCCACAGTTTTTTGTTTAATATGCAGAAGGATCACAGAACTACAAGCAGCATTCCAAGAAAATCTCTCAAATTAGTAGCTTAAAAAGGATTTAGAACTATGGACACTAACTCACACGATTGTTTTTCTTTTGTGTTCTGGACCACTTTAGATGAACGGGTTTTATACAACACAATCAATGTACTGTAAATACAAACCCATACCTGATGCCTGCACACCTTTCTTATTTCTATATTAAGCAACCTACAAGATTGCATTAATTTTATCAAACAGGAAAACTGCTTTGCTGTTTAATAAAAGCAATGCTGAACAAGAGTATTTCACAAGTAATACAAATCATCAGCAACACCTACTGATGACTGCCACATGCACTTATTCCGTACCTTTTATCCAGCCTCTAAGAAAGCCAGATCCAACAGTCATTTGCACTTGCCTTTCAAACAATTTTTATGAATGCCCGTAAATTGACCGAGATATTTTAATAGATAGGAAGGAGATATTCTACATGAGTTAGGGCTTTAAACAGCTTCTCAGGACAATAAATCACTCTAATACAGACAGTGATGTAGAAAGCACCTTTCAGTGACAATAGCCTCCCGTGTGTCTCAGAAATAATCACTTTGTCTATGTCAAAAGTGAAACTGTCAAAAACAGAAGATTGGTTTTAGACTATCAGGTTAAGAACTCTACCACACAGTATTTGCATTTACTATAAATATCATTACAAAACCTATGCCTACAACTTAGCTTTCCTTACTTATCTGACGTTAACAAGAGAACAGAAACAAAAAAAGAACAAAGGGGAAAACTGGAGAGACAACAGTAATTAGAGGAAAAAGAACACTACCAAAACCCACATAATGGCAACAGCCACGGTGAGAACACAACATTTGTCCTAGAGACAAGGTATCGTTACTACTTGGTTACTATACTTTTGAAGATGCCCGGTTTTTACTATGAGTAATGTTAGTATCAAAATCTAGGCAGAGCAAAGACTGGATTGAACTTTCGGTTTCCTGCCCTCCCATTCATCTTTCTGGTTTGTTCAAACTACTACTTCCTTCCCCTTTGAGCTTATCTCTCCTATTTCCCCACACTGTGTGGCAGATTCATCCTTCTCACAAAATGAAATTATTTTCCTCTTTGCACTAAACATTCATAAACTCTATCAGAACACAATCTTAAGGAGAGCTGAATAAAATACAGATTAGTTTTTCAGTTCAGACACACTTTTAAATCTATTTGAACTCAGAACAAAACCGAAAAAGAAACCATAGCAACGATATTAATTTGATTTATTCATCAAAATGGTTTTGGCTCTAGTAAATAAAAAAAAGAACTGAAAATAATAAAACCGTGAATATCAATATGACACTACAAAGGAATGAAACATACCTCCTCCACATCGTTGTCCAACACTACGATTTGTAGTGGAGAAGTCAGATTCTGGTTATCACTGATGGTCGTTCCCACTGGGGAGGATTCGAGAATAAAGCCGTCATACGTAGATCTTGTGAAGTAAGGCTTCTGATTGTTCTCATCAAGGACCTCAACGTGCAGATTGGCAAAGGCAGGAAGAGGATGGCCATTGTCTTGTTCAGCCTAAAAACCCACATGATTTGTCAAAGGCTCTCAGCCAAGTAAAACTATGAAAAGTTACTAACTGGTCTTGGGTTATATTTAAGAATTACAATCCAGTTATAAAAATCAATAACACTGTATGGATCACCCTACTATAAAACTTAGCACCATGAAAAAAAGAAATACCAAACAAAATCAGCTAGAAGAACAAACGATTTTCCATCAGAATAACCTTTTAAATATTCACAATAAAATTCAAAGCTATACAGCACATATGCAATAACACTGTTCCTTAAACTGTCAGTATCAAGAGTTTTAGAAAATCTTCAAAGGATGAAAGCAAGCTGGAAATTGCTAATTCTACAACAGAACCTACACCCACACCACCAGCGAGTTAAAATCAAAAGATGACAGTACATGTGGACACATGGTATTTGCTACAGATTACTGGAAGAGCATATTGCCCTGGATATGACTTGTTCTCCCTCTCCCCCAAATTCCATCTTTCTAGTGCTAGATGAGTGGGGTTTTAATTTTGGTTTTCAGTATGAGAACAATGTTGATAAAACACTGATGATTTAGTTGTTGCTAGGCAATGTTTATACAAAGTCAAGGACTTCTCAGGTTCTCAGGCTCTGCCAGCAAGAAGGCTGGAGGGGCACAAGAAGTTGTGAGGGGACACAGCCAGGACAGCTGACCCAAACTAACCAAAGGGAAATTCCATACCATGGGACATCATGCTGAGTATATAAACTGGTGGAAGTCAGCTGGGAGGGGCTGACTGCTGCTCAGGGATAGGCATTGGTCAGCAGATGGTAAGCAATTATTGTGCATCACGGGGTTTTTGCGGTGGGATTCCCCCCCTCCCCCTTGAGTTTTATTTCTCTTTCTCTTTTTGTCATCTCCCTTTTCATTACAATTATTATTAATACTATTAGTAGTAGTACTAGATTTCACTGTATTTCAATTATTAAACTGTTTTTATCTCAACCCACAGGTTTCACCTATTTTCAGCTTTCCTCCCTGTTCCACTGGGGGTGGGGGGTTTGTGCACACAAGTGGATGCATGGTACTTAGTTGCTGGCTGGGATTAAATCACAACACTCACCTACCACGATTTACTCACCAATACAGTTTCATCTCATTTATTTTCATTTTCAAAGTTTCTAAAAGTACTAATTGTCCATTCCAGTGTGCTAATCCAAGATAAATGTATGATGTTGCTTTTTTTTAACCTTGCTATCTATGACTAATTAAAGTAAATAAACAAGGGAAGTAGAAGATAAGTAATTTTTCTCTTTAACTTATAAAGAGCAACCAATTTTAATTATAGTCCTGTACATGTCCCTGTATCAAGGCAATAATAGGGTACTGTAAGACAATCTCCTATGGCTTGATTGCCAAAAGCTGTAAGCACACACCCCAGGACTGTAACAGTAGTGCGCTATTACCTTTCTGCAGACATGGCAAGTGTATTGTGCAATAAACTATTCAGATGTAAAAATATTTCAGAAGAGAGAGAACAGTACCTAAATTATTGTTGTTAACAGTACTTTTTTTGCAGAGATTTTATTTTCATTCTGGTATTTCCCCCATTTCAAAACAGATAATTCCTCATTTTTCAAATTCAACATCTGAGGAGTCTTCTTCTGGAAACACACCACTTGATTTCATCAATTAGTTATTTTTAAATTCTTCTTTAGACACATTCTTTTTTATCTGCAAAATGTTAATTCTATATAAAACTTCACTTTGTTTACCAAGCAACAATAGTATGCTGTTGATGACAAAACCTGCCATTTCAAGTAGAAAGACATATAAAACATCAAAATTTTTATTTTGTTCCAAATAGGTGACATCTTTAGTAATTCATAATAAATTCATTCAAAACACTCAGTTCTTAGCAAAAATGTGTTTTCCTCTTTAAAATATATCAGGATTACTATTGGCCAAGGAATGGGCAACAGTGGTACTGGAGCAGATTTAAAAGCAACCATCAACCCATCTGTTTGTACATGGCTATCTTCTGACTAATGAGAGGAAGGTCAGATCTTTCAAGTGGATTTATCTAAGCAGGCGTTAGTATCTGAAATTAACAAGGCTTTTCCTAGGAGATCAACTTTTGTTAACGAGACAAAACTCTCTCGATGAAATTGGGAGTTCTGCCATTCAATTCACTGGCACATTAAGATTCCAGCAACCAGGTTGCAGGAGGCAACATATTTATCTACTGCTGTTCTTACGTGCTTCTTCTAGGATACAGGATACTACCAGTGATCAAAGCCATAATTGCCTCAAACAATTACTATCATATTAAGTATGAATCCCTTTTTTTTAAGCCAGCCTCAATTACTCATATTCAAATAAAACATAAAATCGGAAAATAGTAGACCAGTCTCCAGTCTACCCAAGGAGACTGATGCTTCTGGGTTATGTCAAGAATCTTTAAAGATATTTGCATAACCTGAAGAGGTCTGCGTTCACACTGGTCACTGTAAGAGAATCACATAAATCGGTTTTACTAGAATTTACTTAGAAACCTTCCAGCTGCACTGAATTCGATTCAATAGAGCAGCACTCAAACATCTGTGGGGTAATCCTGGTCCTGCAAAAGGTAAGAGGAATGTATTTCAAATCCAATATAGTAGGTAGCTGGCAATTGTACTGGAGACGGGATAAGTGACTCCCAAATGCTGAATATAATTTACAGAAGTGAGATTTATTTTGAAGTTGTTCCAGTGAATGAAAGTAAACTTCACATGTAAAAACTAACATCACCAAAAATACTTGGAAGCACTCTGGCTACTGACCCAGTAGGATGAAACTTCAAAAACATCCTGATATAGGGAGTTTTTGCCTAAGTTAATATACTGAAAGCAGGAAAAATAAAATATCTCAGACAAAAAATCTGCTCTATGAGCAGCAAGTACATACTGATCTGGTTCTATTTTATAAGTAGGTCTATGGCCGAGCATCATTAAATACTCTGTTCCATATCAAGAAAAACAGGCCTCTTCACAGTAAAAAGTTTACACACAACTGCTACAAGTTGCTTTATAACAAACCTTGATGTTCCTTGCCACTGCTATGAAGAAATTCTAAAAAAAGGAAAACACAAATAACTGAGGGCCCCAATCATCTTAACAGCTTGAACTGCCACAATAATGGCCTTGCTTTAAAGCATAACTGGGCACAGACCCCATCCTGGGTTAGACGAAGCAATACTCATCTATGAAGGCTGTTTTCTAAATCATCAACAGAGTATGCAGTGTCTTTCTGAAGGAAAAGACAGTGCTCTAAATTACATATGCTCAAATACAAAGAAGGATGTGTGTTCCTAAGATTGGACTTAAAATTTCAGTTTTTGGAGACTAAAAATGTAAAAGGTCCTCAGCAGGCACTTAACTCAAAATCACCTCAGCTTTGCAGGTGCTTTTCTGTTTGTTCACCAGGTTGGGTACACTGATCAGAATAGGTAACTTTAACATTTGGGAACTGGAATTGGACAGACTTCGGCAGCCATTCTTCAAAAAGTCACAGTCAGTTCCCAAGTGCTTGTTGCCAGCTAAAAGTGTTTCTTGCAGCACCAGGACACAGCGTCAGTGCTGCACCAGGGCACAACTTAACTTCGCTCATTCACTTCATTAGCAAGTGCTCAACTGCAAGGCTACCATGTGAAAACCACCACATCCAGCTTGCCGCTTTTGCCTTTTAATTAAGTTTTGTTTCCAAAGACACCTATATTTAGAGAAAAAAAATCAAGCTTTGAAAACCACTAATGGAAGTGCCTCCTTTCCAGAACTAATCCAGAAACCAATGTATCAGGGTAGGACTGGAAATCTCCAGAGCATCAGAGCTCAGATCTTGGGATTCAGTGCTCAGGCACAGGAGGTGAAACAGGTATGGATGCACTCACTCTGCTGTCCTACTCACCCAGATGTTCACCAGCACCAAACAGCAAACCCCAGTGCCAAACTCAGGACCCCAAATTCCTCTTCAAGGGCCAGGCAGAATTGGGTACAGAAGTGTCTGAGCCCTTTGCATCTGACCTTATTTCCTACTCAAAAAGAATCACCTTTTACAATAGCAGACAAAAGTGAAGCAAAAAACTTCTTGTAAGACAAAGTGTTTTAAAAAATAAATCTAACCAACTCTCAGTGTACCTTCCTGTAATGCTTTTTTAGTAGATTTGTAATATTTCTGTTTTCTAATTCAACCTACCTACTTGTGGGATTGTCATTAAAACTCACTTGTAATCAGTTTTACAGACTAGTACTATCACTTTACATTGAAACTGTTCTGACTAAAACAAAGGATAAAACACAATCTCTGTAGAGAAGTACCTATTTTCTGATCCTTCGAGTACACAGTTACATGTTAAAAAAAAAATCCAGCTCTAATATTCATAAGAACAAAGATATATGCTATTCCTCTCTTTGAAAAGATTTACCTGAATGCTGGAACAAATTGTGTATTTCCTTACAAACCTCTTTCAGTCCATTTTAAGCCATTGGAAAATACAAATAACTGTTCTTTTTCATTTTGGCCTTTACACATAATGATAGGTCCAGCAAAGCAAATGAAGAACTTAAGAAGGCATTAGTAAGATGCTAGTTACAAATATTCATTTTCAAACAATATTTTTTTAAGACATCATTTTCTCTAACAGCCACTTTTTTCTTTTGATTGATAAAAATAATTTCATATAAAATATGAAAAATTGATTTATTTTCATATGCTATATAAACATAACCTCAGAAGCAATGCTTGGCTAGCGGCAGTTCTGTGCATACCCTTCATAATTCTCCAAAAATATACAATACCTACAATAATGTCAATTTTTGCTGCATTTCCCTGATTTCTTAAGTTTATCTTGGGTTTTTTTGGTTTGGATTGTTTTTTTTTTCCTCGGGTGGTGGTGGGTTTTTTTTAGTTTTGATTGGGGGGGGGGGGGTGGTTTTGGATTTTTTTTTTGAGGTGTTTTTCAAGAGATTAAGTTATATATCATGTAAGTTCTTCCAGACATCCAATGTTGTTCATGAAAACAGTTTTTCCTCATACTGGCCTGTTAAATGGTTGCTTGGGCTGGCTGGCTACAGGTTAAGCATCTCTGCTTCCTAACAAGTATTTTGAAGCACAATGATTAGACTGTTTACATTTCATTCAGAAAGCAAGCCACTGGTATTTAAGACACAAAGCATCCCAGTTCTAGTCTCCAAAAGAAGATGCTTTGCTGTCAAAACAATGAGTAGTCTTTCAGACAAACCCAAGGATATTACATGAACTTCAATGGACTCCACAGTTCCTTCAGTGAAAAGAGAAGTCTGCGATAAAGCTGGCTAGATGTTTTACATTGAAGATATACAATCGTAAGGAGGCACTAACAGAGTGGAAAAGAACAAGCGTGCAATGAAGCTTTCATCAGAGCAACACACATGGCGATGAAGACTTTAGATTATCACATTGTTACCAATACTACCTATGAGAGAACAGCAGCTACTGTCATACCACCCCCCAAGATACACAGAACACAGAATTATAGTTTGTCAACTACTGCTTCAGTTCAGTAGTAAAGAGCACATATGGGAAAAAAATGGGCAAAATAATGTGAAAAGTGTTAAATTCTCAAAGATGTTTAGATAAACTTAGTATGTAATGTGCTGCCTGAGCAGTTTAAGTGCAGTGTTTAACATTTGCATGCAGTTTGCAGAAAGCTTCTATTTGTAGCTGCCAACACATAATTTTATCCTTATGGAAGATGACTAAAAATGGCACAAAACCAATCTCACCAGAGATATTGTACGAGGAGTGAAGAGCCACTGACTGGGTGACCAACTAGAAGAAATGTTTTATACAGAAACAACATGAAGTTCACTTATTCAAAGCATTAGACAAACAGCTCCCCAAGAGAAAGGAGAAATGAAAGCAATTTGCTAAGACTCCTTGAATCTTCAGGAAAAAACACAAATTAATGGAATTTTCTTTCCTGTTGAGCTAGCAGGGATCTGTTTGGTGAGATAAACTAACCTTTGACAATAGAAGAACCTCTAGATGAACACTGATACATAGCCAAGACTCTCTGTTGCTCCTGTTGCACCATCTCTGCTCCCTGTGCTTATTGGTACCGGAGGAGGGCAAAGCACAGGAGAGCTGGACAGACCTATGGTGGGGATGCCTGGACAGTCTAGGGGGTTACAGCTGCCAAGAAATGCTGTGGACAAAGACACTTAGCAGGCTATCAGCATTATTCAGAGCTGGAAGCACCTGCCTTCTTCCCACACATCCCAGGTTCACAATGTCTTCTCCCACTGCGCAAAGCAGTAACATCTAAAAGAGAGCAAAACATAGGCACCTTTGCTTAAACTCAGGGTTCCTACTTCTCCATGGGTTCACAGAATGCAGCTTTACAACTGTGCCCTCGTATAATACTTCAGGAACACTTAGTCCAGAAAATCTGACCTAAGATGCAAGAAAACCAAACAGTCTGCAGTTTATCTAAGACACTTCCATGCTGCTGCTTCTCCACAGAACTTCAGAGTTGATCTCCTCTGTGAATTTTAATAAGCTGATTAGAAATAAAAAGAAAAAAAACCACCCCAAAACAACAACAAACAGCCAACAACAACAAAAACACCAAAAAAAAAAAAAACCAAACCACACAGCAAACCACAAACCCCAACCAAACCAAACCAACCAAACCCCAACAAAATCCCCAACAATTCCTAACAACCCTGGTGGTTATGGTTCAAGTATTCAGCAGAGCAGCCAGACATCTACTGCACAACTTTATCTAACCTGCCATACAGAAGACACGCTTCCTCTTTCCAACTCGGATCCTGTTTTACTTCACCAGCTCCTTGCTTCTATGCCTGCATCCTCTCCAGCTGCTGGCTTCAAGTAACACAGTGGGTCATTTCTGAGCAGTGTTAATTCACAGCTTTGACCTCCTGGGAAGATGGCTGCCACCTCTTCCAACACAGCTAAAACTTATCTCAGCACCATCCTTTCCATCATGCATTCAAAGCCTACCTACAAAGACAGAAATAGTGCCGTACAAATACTACCCTGTCTGTTCCCAGGCTCTGCCCATTACACTTTAAATGTCTTTCTCAGCATCCAGTGTAGTTACTGGGGGAGTACATCAAATTCAGAATATCTTAACTCAAAAAATTCACTTCAAGATTCTTTAAACTGGATTTCTGTCAGACTTTGCCAACTATGCCTACCATAATGTTGAGGTTAACAAATACTTGACATCTGATCACTGCTGCATATAGGAAACTTGCCTATAGTGCAATAACAGACTTGGCTGCATGAACAGATTCTTAAAAAACCTGGTTGCTACATGGAAGGCAGCACAATTTTACTTTCACATCCTTAAGGTTACAGTAAGATGCTATTAGATTTGCTGTCAGTCCTACAATGAAATAGTCTGGTTTTCTTTTCTGTTCTTCACGACTTCAGTACTCATACAGGCATCTTAACTCCATATAGCTGATAAAGAGGAAAGGCTATGAGGCAGATCCACAAGAGTAACTTCTGAGTACAAAGCCAAATGTAGGTTAAATACAGGGGCCTAAACCCGAAGCTCTAGCTCTCAGACTCCTGCTCAGCTGCTGCTTAGCACCAACAGAGTCTGGATTCCAGGATGCCTGGGGATTTTTTCTTAATGTCATGCCTTTCACATGCTTCAAAACATGCAGAAAAGTGCTCCACTGAGCAAGCCAATCTTTATCCCTCATCCAGACCTAATATGGACCCAGAGAAAGCACGTTACTTCCCTGCAACTGTATTTCCTCATAACACACTGTTTTACAATAAAAATTGCAAGGTACAAACCTGCAAGCACCATTAGCTGGTACATTTTGGGCAGTATCAGCACGGGTAACGGGCATGTTTCATGCCTGCTCTTCACCGGCAGTTTCAACATCAATGTAAAAGAAAACCAGGCTTCCTTCTCTCCACCCTCCAATCCCAACAGAAGGATAAGCAAGTGGAGCTGAGGGGAGAGCGGTGCATAGGGATAAACACAAACTTCACATCTCAATAACAGTTGGGACATAAGTAACTTTTTTCTCCTTCTGGTGACAAGCTACATATACATACAGTGTGGAAGAGTAGAAGGGAGACCTGCAAACTGATCTCCAAGAAGGTCTCAGAGGCTTCAGGAAAGCAAAGGCAGGTGAATGTTTCCTCCAGAGGCAACAGATCTGCAGGCTCAGTCAGAAGCATGGTGCTGATGAATGGTGCTGCAGGCAGCTGCCCAGTGTGAACCACTCCTGGTAAAATGCCGGAGGGGTCTGAGGGAAGGGGCTCACACTGGAAGCATATTTCTTTGTTAGCTATTTAACAGCACCATTTCACACATTCTGCAACTGTAGCAGCAACTAACCTGAGAAGAAACTGCAGAGACCTTTCAAGTATTGCAACAGCAGCCGTGATGAACATGAGTTACTTGCTCACCCCTCCTCCAAAAGTTCTCATCTGGTCAATACAAGATAACATTTGCCCATCACCTAGCACTCAGAAGGGGTGAGATTTCTGTAGGGTGGAAGGAAAAAGTGAATGAATTGTACAAGAAATCCTGTTGGAATGAAATTTCATGTAAAGTTACCTTGACATATCTCCCTTAAAGAAAGCAAACTGACTTATAAAGGCTTGCATTTCAGTTATACTTCTGGGTGAAATGATGTCTAAGTTAAATAGCTATTTGAGAAAATATAGAAACACTCCTCGGGGCAGACTGGGTTCTCATCTTTGCCGCTTTAAATATTTCCTCACAAGGACCATTCCTCCCTTGATGCAAAACTCAAGCTTCAAGAAACTCAGGTTCAGAAAATTTTCTTCTTCCTTTTGCATGCAACCTTTATCAGGCCTGAAAGTCTCAAACTCCCTCCTGAAAATGCCCGCTCTAGCACATGCACACATACATGATGTTTAGATCTGGGAAAAAACCACCACACTGGCAAAATGGAATACAAGCATATCCTAAGCAGCAGCACTAAGTAGTCCCATATTTCTCTGTTGCTCTCTGTTTTTCTTGGTTTGCAGGTAAAACTGGCACATGCAGACACACATATAACAGCACGTTTCTGGAAATCTTTACAATTCCTATATTGCCTTTCTGATCTAGTTAAAATAGACATGTTATGTTTACCACAATGATGAAAAGACTGGAAATAATGTCTAAAATAACAATACAACTTAACACAGACCTCCTGACCCCCAAGAAAATGAAGGTTAGTTATCACCATCTAAAAAATGGGCCAATAACAACTTAAGCCTAAAATAAAGCACAAAACTAAAAGAATAAAGACTAGTGGTAAAAATAAGGCTTGTTCACACCAGTATCAGCCCTAAGAACTTTTCTTAGAACCCATGCAACCAATTGGTCCATAAAATTCAACTTTTTCATGCGCTACTTGACCAAATGTTTGCTGAAATTAGTGTGACTAGTCTTCTTCAAAACCAAGGTTTTTTCAAATTGCAGCTAGGTCCTAAAGTACTTTTCCCTGTGCTATCACAATCCCCTTACTTCCCAGAGCAACTTAATACTTTTATTCAACAAAACAGATTTTAGACATTGTTCTCCTTGTGCTTCTGTAGCCTAAACCTGTTATACCTATACCAGGTTTAACATATACATATAATCAGGTTACTTTCTGGATACCGTTTTTTAAAATGTGATCAAATTATTGCATTTTCCCTGCAGGACACAGTATGTGAAATGCAGTAAGTCACAATAATTTACTTGAACTTACTTTTGTTATCACTCATTAATTATATATAAATAGACAAAAAATTTCCTTGAAGGATGAATGCAACTTTAAATTTTTGTTCTATGGCTAGAGCGATATTTTTTTTTTTATAACATCCAAAAATCATGGCTACTTGGAAACAATCACATGGAATAATACTATGTCTTTTATTTCATCCAATTCACTAATAACAACACCTACCACCCCAACACAATTTTTTAGCTTAAGAGTGAGATAAGGCTTGGAAAAGATCTGCACCATCATGTATACAATCCCATGCAAAAAAAAAAAAAAAATATATTGCTGCTGCATCCTAGATATTTAAATGTTCACATAAAGCAAATAAGAAATAGAATGCTATTTAAAGATGATCCACAATGTATCTAAAAGTTGACCTTTGGGTTTTATGAAAGATAAACAAGCATGTTGTTCTGCTATGGGAAGTTAATGCTGGTTTTACAGTTGATGCATCCACTTAAGCATGTTGTAAAAAGAATCACACTAAACTTCACCACCAGAAAATATCAGCCTACACAAGACTGAACAAACCCCTAGCAGGGTAGTAGAGGCTCTCTTCTAGATACCAAAGACAGCCACTGCCCAGCTGACAGCCATCTTTGTGTATCCTGTAAGTTACGTCATTTTTTCAGTCCAGTTACCTTTTCACAGGCATCCCTGCAAAAACCATAAATGTCAAATTAAGTTGCTATAATTGCTTCCTGTCTTCCCCTCCTTTCCTTTCCAAAGACCACTACAATCCTCTCTGGTTCCCCTGCCATTGATTATACCCTAGCATTTCAAGAGATACAGTAAAGAAGTAAGGAAAAGCCTCTGGCAAACACATTTGATAGCTCACTGAAGGAGATTAATACTGGAGAACTGCAGGCAAGTCACTTCAGATTTTCTGTTTAATACATGAACAAGGAAAGAGTTCAGGAACTTCAGACACTCAAACTGAAACTTGACTTCAAGCTGCGAAGAAGATGGAAACATATAGTAATTTAAAAAAAAGAACAGTCAGCACAGATACATAGAAGGAAGGTCATATCTAGACAAAGTTGCTTCTTTTAAGCACGTAACTGAACTGAGAGATAAAGGTGAATCTAGGGACATAATTTATCCAGATCCAGGGTAAGCTTTAGGATTGTATATCACACTCTGGATTCATTTACAAGGTCAGAAAGTACTGCATAAGGAAAGAACTACTGAAACGGATTAAAAATTGGCTTAAGAACAAGAAGCAGAGAGTTATCTTTAGAACACAGAAGAAAATTGACTTTACTGCCAGTGAAGCTTGCGATGTGGCAGTGAAATAAAATTGGCACATAATGTGTCTAGACACTATGCTTAAAAAAACCAACAAACCCAAAACATACTTTTTGTTCTTCATGTATCAAGAGTGACTCTAGTATCAGTAAGGCTTACGATGCTGTAGTGCAGTGAACAGTAATACTTACAGCTGCCAACCTTTCCAAATAATGAAACTTCTTCCCTTCAGTTAAAGCAAATGCCAGCTATGAAGGCATTATGTCAAGTTTTAAGTGATGGATGTTTATGTTTTAAATGAAAAAAGTGTCTATATACTGCAAAAAGGAAATACATCTATTTCTGTAAATAAAAGACATTACAGAACTTACCCTTTATGGATTTTATTATTTTCATTGCTCTGTGAGTGATGACAGATAATCTAGGGTCAATCTTAACTCAAAATCACTGGTCTTTCTAATGTGTATCTTCAACGCTCTAAAGGCAAGGAAAACATTTACCATACTGGAAAACATTTACCATACTGAGATGCTGCTAAACGTGGGAAAAACTTGCCACTTTCAATATGTACGTGGTAACTTTGGAGAAAGACTGCTATGAAGCAACATGCTATTGACGTACAAGAAAGGGTTTGGGATTCCTGCATCTCTTCTTTCATCTCTTTATTCACAAATACAGAACTTGTCTCTGCGCTCAGATTTTTCACTCTACAAAACCCTTAACACTGTATTACACATAAGAGAAAAAAAGGCCATCGCAAAGAGAACAGAAGTTTCCAGACTATTTGGACTAGGTACACTTTTGTGACAGTGATAAACCATGAGAAGTAATTGAAGACTGAGTTCACATAAGGGATGAACATTTGAAAAGGCAATTTAAAAAACAGTTATTGTACTTAATATCTACAGGAAATGCACAGGAGTTCAACTGAAGTAATTCTTTCGAAGATTTCATCATTGTCAGGAAGTGAATTGAGCAACTATTTAATGAAACTGCATTTCTTCCATTCTAATGTGTCACCATGAGTGCAAAAACACTCACATTGTTCAGTTCACGTTCTATTTTGAGGCACAGCAATCACCTTGTTTCCCATTGTAGCTGATACATCTCTACTGTTGTGCAAGAACATCAGAGGAGACCATCTTCAGTTGCATTTCAAAAGAGAGACAAAGACAAAGCAGTTCCAGAACAAGGGCAAAATATTTTTGGAAAACCATGCTTGTCACGTGGTCTGTATTTTATTTTCCACTTTTTACTCTAGTAAAATTTGAGAGAAAACACCAATACTTCGGAACACGAGCTTTTAAAAATACAGGTTACCTTCTAGAGACCTATTCAACAGCCATCACTGTCAAGTTTTCTCCAAGTTCTCAACTGCAGCCCAGACATGTACTTCAAACTAGTAAGTCTTCATCATATTGATTAAATTAAACAAGTGAGGCATTACTCTTTGTGCTGAAATCCCTATCTGCACCATCTTAAAATTTAGAAGAGCAAAGAGTAAGTACAAATCCTTTTAAATGAAAGAAGATATATTCTTTAAGATACGCTGGAAGAGATGAAAATTAGAGCTACCCTGAACAAACACAGGTCAACATGTATGGAGCCAAGAGCTCAAAACAGGATGAGAGGAGTTGAAGGGTCACATTATTACAAAAACCTACCAAACACTGCAAATACGAAGTTTCTGAAGTGATGAAAAAAGTTAGATGAATTCAAGACTTGTTAAGTCTCAAAAAACATGGACTTTGAACCATTTCTGTAACTGCAGTCCTAGAATTTCCAGTCTAGTGAGTCTCAGTGATGCACATCTCATTTCCTGCTAGCACTGTGTTCTTCTGACACACATCAGAAAAGAACATCATAAGAGGAATTGTGCTAGATCAGACCAATAAACCATCCAGTGCAAAATCATGCTTGCAGCTGTGGCCAAAGACAGAAGCCTAGAGAAGAACTCAACCAGCTCAGATTTTCCTGGATTTCTCTTTATACCAGTCGATTTTTCTTCATCAAGGCAGCCCTGCCTCCCCTTGAGCCCACGTCAACTTACAGCTCCACACTGCTGCTTGTCAAAGCACACACAATGCATTAGGTGAAGAACAACCTTATTTTCAATGTTTTAAACTTGCCACCTGCTTGTTTCATTTGATAACTCTTACCCGTTGCATCGCAGGAGACACTGAACTATTGATTCCTCTTCACTCTCAGAATTGTGACACTGTATTTTACATATCTTCTTCCTGCCTCACCTGATATGAACCTGCTTTGGTTCTGCTCTGTCCTTTTTGTGATACACAAAAAAACTGTGCACTGTGGTCAAGAAACATATACAGCCTAGATCTGTACAGTTCTGCGGTGATATTTTTCTCTGTTCTGTTCTCTACTTTTCCTACTTTTCCTAATGATTTCTAACATTCAATCTGCTTTTTTTTTTTTTTGACAGCCACAGATCACTGAGCCAACCTTCACACTCAGTGATCAGTTACAAAGCCAAGATCTCATTCCCAAGTCAAGCCAGAACTCACAGTTTTGCATAAAGGTCTAGGATGATCTTTTCTGACTTGTTTCACTTTAGTTTTAAGCTATGCCTAATTTTATCAGCCATTTTATCACCATCTCATTTGGTCTTGCAAAATCCTTCCGCAATTCTACAGTCAGTCCTCATCTTTACTACCAGAATAGTGAGGGTGGGGCAACAGCATCTATGCCAATCAGCTAATCAGCCTGGCAAGGAGATGACAACCGACAACCAAGCAAGGAAATAGCTGGACCCAGGCTGGCCACCAAAGCCTGCAGGGTGGTATGAGCAGAAGGGACCCCATAATCATTAAAGCAGGGCTGAAGGGGGACCACCTCCATATGCACAAAAATAAGTGAATGCTGAAAGGTCAGCATGATAGGTAAGGCACTCATAGTCTTTCTGGGAAGTCAACGTGATCATATGACACCCCAGATGTGTCTGTATACTAATGCACACATCATAGGAGCAGACACCAGCCTAACTCAGGGATCTGCTGGGCAGGATCACTCTGAGTATAGCTTTGGAAAGAAGCAGGGTGCAGGAAAACTGGCTGACCTTCAAAAATCAACTTCTCCAAGTCCAAAAGTGGTCCATCTTGACAAACAGGAAATCAAGGAACGTTGGCAGCACACCTGGGTGAATGAGCAAGAAGCTCCTGAGAAAACTCAAACGTTAAAAAAAGGAAGCTTGCAAGAACTAGGACCAGGGACAGGTGACACTGGAGGACTATAGAAACACTGCCTGGATATGCAGGTTAGGGTTAACATGCAGGTTTAGAAAAGCCAAAGCCCACCTGGAACTGAATGGCAAGAGGAAAGGCTGCTAAAGGTTCAGCAGCAGCAAAAGGAAGACTAGGGAAAACGTAGGCCTGCTGTTGGGTGGGACAGGGTGACAGGAGACATGGAAAAGGCTGCCATACTCAATGTCATCATCTTCTCAGTCTCCACAGGTAAAACCTGCCTTAAGTAATCTCCATCCCTATGACCCATAGAAAAGTCTGCAGCAGGAAAGATAGAGGATCATTGCAGGGATATATCTGAAAAAAACTGGACATGCATGAATCCAGTGGACCTGATGGGATGCACTCACACCTGCTAAGGGAGCTGGCCAATGCCACTGCAAGACCCCTCTGTACTATATTTGAAAGGTTTGTGGCAATTAGAGAGGTTCCTGAGGTCTAGAAGGAAACAAATGTTGCTTCTATCTGCAAGAAAGGTAAGAAGGAAGATCCAGGGAACTACACATCAGTCAACCTCACCTCAATGCTAGGGAAGGTCATGGTGGAGCAAGTAATTCCAGGAACTGTTTCCAAACATGAAGGACAAGGAGGAGGTTGGGAGTCGACAGTGTGGGTTTATGTAGGATGATTCATGCCTGACCACCCTGATAAGCCTCTAGAGTGAGATCAATGGCTTGGTGGCTGCGGGGAGAACAGTGGATATTATTTATCTTGACATGAAGAATGCTTTTGACACTGTCTCCATATGATCTCATGAACCAACTGGTGAAGTATTGACTACCTAGACGGACAATGAGGTGAATTTAAAACTGGCTGAATTGCTGGGTATGCACTGTTCCAGTCCCACAGCATGAAGCCCAGCTGAAGGGCACTTGAGAGGTCTATCTAGGGGTCGATAGTGGTGTCAACACTGTTTAACATCTTTATTAACAACCCAGTTGACAGGACCAAGTGCACCCTTAGCAAGTTTGCAGGTGATGCAAAACTGGGAGAAGTGGCTAATTTGTCAGATGAGTGTGCTGCCATTCAAAGGGGCCTTGACAGGCTGCAGAAATGAGCAGATCGGAGTCCCACAAAGTTCAAAAAACAGGAAGATGTCAGGCCCTGCACCTGAAGAGAGATAACTCTAGGCACCAGTACACATTAGGAGCCAGGCAGCTTGAAAGCAGCAGAGCCAGACATGGGGGTCCTGGAGGATGAACTGAACAAAATGCCCTTGCAGCAAACTTGTGCCTTATTAGGAAAAGTATCAGTGGGTTGAGCGCTACTTTGAATTGCCAAGATGCATCAGGAGTGCTGGGACCAGTTCCGGGCAAAAAAAATACTGAAATGCAAGTTACTGCATTTAAACTTGAGAATAAATTCTTTTAACCTGAGACTAGTCAAACACTGAACCAGGTTGCCCAGAAAGGCTGTGGAGTTTCCAGCCTTCGAAATAGTCAACACCCAACCCACCTTCAACCTAAGCAGTGGAGCTGGACTGGACAATCTCCAGAGATGCCTGCCAGTCTCAGGAATATTATGATTGTGTAATAGCTCAGGATCATAATATGCTTTTTTTTTTTTCTTCAGTATTTGAACCACTGAGATCATTCCAAAGTCTCTTAAAAAACAAAAGGCCCCAGCCTAGTGCTGTGCTCAATGAACTACCTGGTTTTTTAAACCTGATAATTTAGCCTTGCCCTCTGCACCTGCTTAGTGGCTGACAAAGCATCCTTACTGAGTCTTCCTGTACTTCCACTCAGAACAGAAAACAGTCCGTGTTCAATGAATAGATCATACAAAACATGGCACATATACACTTTACTTTCTGCCCTCAAAGTGCACATCTGTCCACCGTTTGATCCTGAGACTGTTGCTGAAGCTATGCCTTCTTTTCATGTAATGCTGCAAGCTTTCAACAGCCTCGAGAGCAATGGACAGGAAAGATCAAGGTAGCTCCCAACATGAACAGAGAAACCAATTAACCTCCAGTGTAAGCAAAAGGAAAGCATCACTTTCTGTCATTTCTGCTGAGATCCATATCAGGGAAAACCATGCACATTTGCAAAAGCCTTAACTATACTAGAACAGCCAATACATGTGCTGGGAGCGTCTCTCTGATCCAAAGCACCTCCATGAGAAAGGAAATGTGAGCTTTCCAGCTCCCAGGTGGTTTCTTGTGATGGGCAGGAAAACAGGCACAAATTCATGCCATGCCAGTAGCACAACAGTATTCATTTAATCAAACGCATGCACCAGCGGATGGTACTTCATGTTTGTAGCCAGGCTTCGTACGCAATCTTCCTTAACATGGGATGTGGTCTGGCTGATACTCGGGCTCAGTCTCTATATGCATACTCAAAGCAAGTACAACTGACTTATTCAGACCTTCCATGTCTAGTCACAGCCTATATAAATGCCACAGCCGATTCAACAGGGAGAAGCCTTCTAAAAATTCAAAATCACATTATTCAGAGATTCAAGGCGGGAGAATAAACAGAGTCAATATTACTGCTGAAAAGTAAACATCACTTCTTGCAGAATGGGAACCCAAACCAATTTTCTTGTAACACTGCAAAGTCAAACAATGTCTGTTCAACTTTGATACACAGATTCGACCTTCTGTTACCACCCAAACACCAAGGAAATGCAACCCTACTACAGAATTGTTTCTATGGTATTATCTGTCACAAGGTTAATGCCAGTCAGACTGAAACACTACCTGGGGATAACAGATTTTTGAGAGAGGTACATAAGATACAGAAAATACTCTGTAAGGGTATTTTTCAAAATGTTCTACACATCTGCAGCACGGTGTTGAATTACAGTTCTGCTACCACCACTGTTGAGAAGGCACCAAAACTACCTGGCAACTGTGACACAAACTAGTTCTTTACATAAGAGTCTGCTCCCTAAAAGCTATAATCAGATTCAAGGAAAGGTCTTATAAAAATGCCAGGCTACAAATGTTATTTGAAGCTGCGAAACTTATTCACTCCTCCCTTTTCTTAAAATCTAATTAGGAGGTTTTTATTGAGATGTCCAGCTTACATGAATCCTTCCCAACACCCTCATGGCACAAATACAATCAAACCAACGACAGTGGTTTAAGAATTAACCATACAGGTTGTATGGAAACCTGCATTATAAATGCCATTTCCTCGGTACACAGGTATCCACATCACATAAACACTCCTCTGTTTTCCTACCACATGTTATAATATTAAAAATATTTTTAGTCATTAATACAAATATCCCCGTGTCATTAAAAACAGAAGAGCAGTTCTTGCAAGAGAAATAAAATTCCTGTCCCGGTTTTGACTCTGACATACATGCATTTTCTTGACACTGGGGGAAATTTTAGGAACTGATTGCTCAAGGTAAATAACATAGACTAGAGAGGTACAACCATGAAGTGAAAAGGTATGCCTATACTTCATTAGTTTCAAAATACTTCCAGTCTTTTTTTTTTTTTTTTTTTTTTTTTTTTTATTGCAAGCCCTACAGGTTTTATAGCAATCCTGAATGAACAAAAGTCTTGATTCTTCCTTACTTACTGGATACCAAACCACTGAGAGAACCCATGCTGGAGAACCAGGGATAACTTCTGACATATGTTATCAACTGGTTACACAACAGTTGCTAAGAAAACACTTTCCCTAACTCCTTAACTCTGTATTTTCAGTAGGACCATGCTGGGTCTTAACAGAGTTGACAAAGTTTCTGTAGTCATAGTAAATAACATGGCTATTTATTTAGAGGAGGATCACTTTTAGCTTTACAAGACACTGAAATAACCTAAGAAGTATGATTTAAGTATTTTATAAAGAAAAAAACTCTTTATGATTTGCTAGTGACAATTTCTCCTCCAAATCTCCATATATGTATCCTTTGGGCTTGACTGACAGCCTGTGTGGTAATGTAGCTCCTCATCCTCAGCCTGCTCTGAAAGTCACACGAGTCCCCATGAGCTAAATTGCCAGTCAGCATGAGTAATTTTATCAAAATCTGGTTTCTTACAGGTGTGGTAAATTCCTCTGTAGTGTAGCATTTCCATTCATTATTATTTTGTATAGTATAAGCACATCTAGGCTTCAATAGTCCATCCAATTTGCAAACTGATTTTAATAGCACTGTCAGGTTAGATTTTGTCTGGCTGATAAATAACCAATGTTCAAATAGGAAAGGATCAAAGCACACCAATTTCATTAATTCTCTTATTTGTTTCATGGTATACGTGTGTCAAAAAAAAACCAAACCAAAACTCACTGACACTTTTTAGAGCTAGTAAGAAGAACATAGTCTCATGTCTACAGTGCAATGGTCATATTTTTTCCGGAAAGGTGATCAAAGCTGCTGCCATTTTCTTAAACAGTTATACCCTCTTACACAAGCAAAGAGGTATCAGAGGTGAAGTTAACTCTATTGAGGACAAAACAGATTATACACCTTCAT
The DNA here is from genome assembly GCF_023638135.1 of Falco biarmicus. Taxonomy (NCBI): domain Eukaryota; kingdom Metazoa; phylum Chordata; class Aves; order Falconiformes; family Falconidae; genus Falco; species Falco biarmicus. The sequence continues at coordinate 34,609,410 of NC_079296.1, forward strand.
GTTACAAATCACTGCCCTCCAGGAGAAAGATAGCTACTACAGTGACAATACTAAGGAAATGTAGTTTTAAAAAGTTTTATTATTTTATTGAGAATCTCAGGAGATTTTTCAGCAAGGCTGTCGCAAATATGTCATTATTTTTTAGCCTTTGAGTCTGCTGAAAGTGTGCTCCCTTTCATTGTAGCTTTAGTTTGATTTCTCTAGCAACTACCTTCTGTAAAGCAGGACCATCTGCTCCAGAGGACATTGTTCCCTCTCCAAATTGTCTGCTCTCCAAAGAGACATGCAAGTCCCTGCCTTTATGAACATAAATTTTCAAACACCACATATATGTATTTATAAATAAAACTTACTCCAAAAAATGTATTTCAAAAACAGAACTCATATTACTGGCTGTGGTTTTGCATGTCAGGGACAATCTCTTATAACAGAAGCAACAGTAAGTAAAGGCAAAGAACACTTACAATTCATAATGTTCACAGCCTTACATATTTTGGGTCTCATACAGACTGCTTTTATTTACGGTACTATTAACACCAGAAAGCCCTTTCACATTAAAGGCTCTAAATCCACATGCGTATTGTGACACGCTTCCAGTTGCCACACAGAAATTTCAATGGGACACACAAAAAATACGTTATTTTGTAAAAGCCCCTGTTGCTTTGCAGGGAATGGAAGTGACAAGAGCTTCCCTAGGAGGCCCAAGAAGTTTGCCTCCTTGCTTATCAAATATGTTCAGGAGATAGCAGGGAGACTGAAAACCAGCATTTCTTATTAAGAAGTTTGGCTTTCTCCATTGTCTACCTATTTGAGAATTCAACATTTATCAGCAATGGTTTTATACCACAGATGAGTGCACCGATTTCCTGCCTGCCTTACTTCATGCATTCTAACTTCCATGTATTGACTTAACCACCTTTTCCATTCGCTGTTTTCCACAATATTTTGGCAGAAAAAGGTTGATCTCCTGATATCAGAAATAATATTTTAAAGATTACATTTAGTGAGTTCTGCAAAACCAGTGTATTTTCTTTTTGAAGGGAAACATCACACATTGCACTCCTCCAGATAAATAAAATCAGATTCAACAACGTCAACACCGTGAAAAATGCAAACTCGAGAATGTGCAACACAAGAACCTGAAGATTTGATTTGGTACAAGCCTGAGACATTACACGAGCTCATAAGGTCCCTGAATAACACAGCATTAAAACTTTTATTATTCTTTCAGACTGATAATTTTCCTTATTATCTCCTTGACTGCACATATAACACAGCGATATGAACTTAATAATGCCTATAAACATTTCCATTAACAACAGAGTTTGCTATTTAGGCACACAGAATGTGATACCAGACCAGTGTAATTGATTTTTTTAATTGATGTATTGTGCTACTGTATACGGGTGCTGAACCTGGAAAACAACAACAATGAAACCACAGCACTATGGGGCTTTAACCCATAACTTCTTAGCCTATTTATTTAGATGTTAATCCACCTAATTTTCTTCAGCTGTCCCAGTGACAGCAGAGCTCCACAACAGGAAGAAAGCTCAAAAACATATTATTAAAAAATCCAATCACAAATTATTTCATTCTAAGAGTATTACAAGCTTTGGACTTTGATGCATATATAATCAACTGAGGTAGAAAATTAACACAAGTATTTTAAAAGGTGCCAATTTATGCAAAATTCCTATAAATAGCAATTTTGTTTCATCTTCTATCTATACTCACAGCTATGTTCCTCAGAAGATGCAGAAAGGACCTGTGTATTAATAATCTTATTACCTTCTTTCCAGAGAAACTGCTGCTCTCTCAGACATGCACAGAGGGAGCCTGCAAATCTATCCCTAACTCTCACATGCTTAATAAATGCTCAAAGTTAGCATAAAAAAAAGAATTCCTACAAGTTAACCAGGTACTAGCTACAGTCAGCTTTTGCATGGCCGTGCACAGGCACAGACACCACTGGGGACCTAGGCTGCTGTGTCACACCGTATTAGTGTGACACTTTTCCCTTATTTCAAAAGCATTTTCATTCCCCCTTATTTCAAGAGCAGAAGCGCGTATCAGTGCTCTCCCCACTCCCAAATGATTGAAACCATCAGTTTTGCTTCTGCTCTGAAGGGAAAAAAAACCCAAAATACTACTCAGATTTTCCCTGAGGAATAGTAAGCATTTTGGTCTGACTGCATGACAGGCCAAAAGCATCAAGGCTGGGAGCGAGCAAAACCATGGCACATGATTTCAAAGAGACCGGTTCATAAACCGGTACAGAAGTAGCTGCTCTCACCAAGGTGACTCCATGCTGCCAGTACCCCCAAAAAACATTTTGGGTGTAGGAGAGGCCAATAAATAATTCTTACCGTATGAGTACAACCCATAGAAATAGATTGAACAGGACTAACAAACAGCAAGAGCTTTATGACATCCCTGTGTTAAAACACACTGCAGTTTGGAAAGCCCACTCCTTATTCTACTGAAATACACTCACAAATACACAAGTGATCTACTACTTTAACAAAGACTACTGCAATTCCTTTCTTTTTTATTTGCTCCTCTCCAAATCTACAGCAAAATCTAAACAATTTTCTGTGTTATTACACAACAGCTTTAGGACAACTCCAGACTGTCTCCAAAAGAACCAAATGTAAATTTGCTCTGTTCTCATTAGACACTGTCTTTACTGAACTGGCTGTTGCAGTTTGTTCACTCAAATTTCACCTGCAGCAAAGCTTATGGCTTTGTACAGTTTTGCTCAAAGTAAAACTAATAGCTTACTACATTTAATAAGTTCAGCAATTAAATACTGACATCACCTCCTATACTTTTCCCCTTATCCTCAAATTGGCAAAGAAAACAGCGAATATCTAAAGTATTTTATACTTTAAATAAAGTATAAACTTATAAAGTGGTTTAAGCCTCTTCCTAGCAACAGGAGCTGAATGATATCAGCACCGGTTATATGTCCGAAGCTTTCTTTTTATTCAGTAGAAGAACTCTGGAGTGACCTTTCTTTTTTTTTTTTTTTTTTTAATCATCCCTGAACAAAAACCAAACAAAAATCATGCTGAAAAATTTCTACAACATTTCAAGAAAGCTGAAGTTGAGGTGATTTTTTTTGTTCTCCTTGTCCCCAGTATTCAGTACTCTGACAACTACTTGTACCTATATGATTCTCTAGCATGGGTTGTGAACTGGATAAAATGTGAAATAACTTAACATGCATTCTCAGGACAACAGAGTTTGTAAAAAGCAAATGTGAAGTGGTTCACACATTATCAATATAACATGAAATGTTAGAACTCCACCATGATTCATCCCCTTTTCAAAAATACTTCACACCCTTCTTCCCTGTGACTGTGCTAAGTGATGCCTGAAAGCTAAAAAATAAAACAAAGCAGGAAAGACAAGCAAATCTACCCCACATATTCTCTAGGGCTTTTTGTTACTAAGCAGTTTTCAAAAGCATACAGAAATATGAAATCAGCCAAAATTACCTTAATAACCAAGTCAAACTTCTGGTGTAAATCCCTATTTATTGGCTTTAGGAGTGTCAGTACAGCTGTTGTGAGATTCATATGGAAATACTGTGGATAATCCTCAGGAGTGCCTGTAAAAAGACATAGAGGTTTGAACAAAAGGTTTCTGACAGATTTAGTTAAACAATATATTTTACTTATTAGTCATCAAAGGAACAAAACCTAATCCCGCTATTAAAAGGATAAAATCCTGCATCATGTGTACATGGAGCTTAAGGATGCTACTAACATTATGTCTTTAATATTACATTATTCCCTTACTCTCCTTAACCACGAAGACTCTTCTCAACTGGGAATCCCTAAGTACTTGATAACAAGAGGCCCAAACACACCGGCAGCTGGTGGAAATTCTGCTTCTCAGCTTCCAGGAGATACATATAAATCTGACCAGATAAGAAGACATGCGGAAAAATGAGCTCTCACTGCAAATCATCTTCCACTTATATCTACCACACTCCCGAAACCCAACTTGCTAAACACATGCCACTGAGATTTTCTCTTCCCAGCTTTGAAGTACATTTCCCCTGAGGTACTGCTGGACATACACTGACATTAGCCACAAAGTAAAGAACACTGAACTTTTTTTTTGAGTGCACACACTTAAAGAAAACATGCAGTGAAGTGATGTGACAAAGATGTTACCACTAAGTTCAAGACAGCCATGTTACTGCTCACAGATGATGCCCCAACATTTGCAATTTAAAATGCACATTTTAAATGCCTTAGTTCTTGTAGCCTTCTGTTGCACCTCTGGGCAAGCTCTTTAATCAATTACTAATAACATGCACATAAATAATAACAAGAGATACGTTATTTTAGAAATTATTCTAAGAAAAGAAGCTTCTCATCAGAGAGGAAGTACCAGATGAAACCTCATCTAACAGCTTCATTTATTGTCAGCAGTAAGTAGTGTCTTCATGGCTGTGAATTTCCACGATACTCTCCAACCCAGTTAAAACAGAAGCAGCCAGAGCCTAAACAGATTTGTGAACTTGTGGAGATTCAGCAATGGCTATGCAAAGGATGGAGACAGCCATGACCCTGCTGTGCCTGGACCCTAGGCTGGCCAGCGAGGCAGTTGTAGCCCAAAAACATTGCCGTAGAACGGCGCTCAAGTCAAATGGCTGTAGCAACACAGCCTGGCGCAGGAGGAGGTAAGAATTAAGCTCCAGTGATTTTGAGCCACATGATTTTCAAAAAAAGTATACAAAAAAAGTAGCAATAGTGGAGCATTAACTGTCAGAGGAGGATGAAGCAATAAGCATATGGAATACCATTCAGCTTGCTTATCAGGGAACAGAGACTATACCATTTTATTATATATATATATTTTTTTTAAGACAAAGGGATGTACTCTCCTCATTTGCATGGCAGAAAACTGCATCCATCTTCTCCAGTCTCTATGTCTCATCCTAGTTTGTTTTGATTTAACTGTGACTTTCCCTGAGCCAGCCTGACTCGCAGCTGGGGAGACGTGAGAGCACATATCCGAACAGAGCAGAGCTCAGAAAGCTGAAGCATTTAGAAACAGCATGAACTCTGCCATCTCACAGCTTATCAATATTACTAAAAGTATCTGAAGAAACCAAAATATACTGATTACAAGACTAAGATCTTGAGCATTCTGGGCCTAGGAATAGTCCTGTGTAGCAGCTGAGAGGCAAAAAGCATTCCTGGCTGATAGTATTAATGCCCCAGTAAGTCCCTGGAGCCCTTGAGTTACGATATCTTGAAGCAGCCATGAGAGCAGTACAAATATTGCTGTGCCAAATCCTCAATCCAGTCTAACAGGGCATAAGATTCAACACAAAAAAAGACCACTTTTCCTGATAAACAATGCTGTTATTTGTTCACCTTTCAACTGGAACGATTAGAAACTGCTTTTAGAAAGCCAGTAGCTATCCTAGGAGATAAGATTACTGTCCAAACTCATGTGCAATAATTTAATTTGTAACTCACCAAATGACAACCATTCGCTAGATATGTATCTACACATACACACACACTGTACATATTTTGTGACTATCTCTGTATACATGTATGCCACAGACTCAAAGAGTAGAAACAGGAAGAACCACTATGGATCACTTTTTCTATTACACCACCAATATAAATGCTGAGTTTCTAGCTCCAAGTCCTGCATCTCCCTGCCCCACATTTAAATTTCCTCTCCTAATCAAATGATTTCATTTTTTAAGAGCACTAGGCATCTAGCAGGAACTCCAAGCTTTTGGCAGATAATATATTGCTGTAGTCTTAGGAAGCTACACATCACGAGGGCTGATGCTGAAGCTAAGAAAAATCAAGAGATTAAGGACTAAATGCAAAAGCACCCAGAAATAAGAAAAGTCATTCCCTGAAAGAGAAAAAATATGTAGGGGAGGACAGAGACAGCTGCAAGAGGCACAAAGCGATCTACAGAAGGGAAGATGAAGCTAATACTACATAAGGATTCCAAGAAAGAAGCAAAGATAAATAAATAGATAGCTAACAGGTAAAGGAGGAAAAGACAGTGAGGAAGACAATTAGGATAGTAAAAATCAGAGTATAATAGAGCTGGATTGCAAGAATCATAAGTGATGATGCCTCAGCAGCCTAGCTGCTGCCTATCATAGAAAGGGTCCAAACTCCAGGATACCTTAAATTCTGAAAGTAAAGTTTTCCAGGAGCAGAGATATCTGCTTCTGCATACACAAAAGTATTTGTATTTTGACAGAGCAGCACAACCCTCCGTTACCTACCTGCGTTAACTCACAGTGTTACCTATCTGCTTCCAGAAAGGAGGAATTGCCTGCTGTAACTTTGTGTCTTCAAAATGTGCTGTCTGTGTATTACAGACAAACACTACTGGTCAGAGAACTGTTCACAGCACCCCTACACTGCCAGCCAGTCTCTCATGGGTCCAACCTGCAAGTATAGGTAACTCAGGAAAAGCAGAGGCCTAAAGCTCTATGGATGAGCTCTGAGTCTCCTGCCTCCAGAAGTTCACCTCGTCTGTGTGTTTGCAGGGGTCTAGGGTATCAAAATGTGGCAAGCCAGCACGCACCAGTAGGTTCATAAGGACCCTTGAGAACAAAGGACAGTACGTGAAGGGTGGCACATGGTTTCTTTTCTGTACTTCAGCACAGAGATGAGATTGCACCATACGTACCAAAAAGGAACACTGAGTGCTTAACAGACCTCTGATTACACTCTGATTACCCCTTCTATCTTGATGATCTGTGCTAGTTTTCGCTGGGGTAGCCTTAATTTTCTTATCGGTAGTTAGCATGGGGATGTGTTTTGGATTTGTGCTGAAAGTAGTGTTGGGAACACAGAGGAAAGCCTTCCCATTGATAAATGCTCAAACCAAACCAAACTGCTATAATACATCTTTCTGAATTATTTCCTTGAGGTCAAAGCAGTCATTCAAATGTTAAATTTGTCACAGGTTACCAAACCACAATTTTTAAGAAGTTCACTCCTGAAGAACTTTTAAAGTTCTTTGCATAAGTTGCAAACAGACTAAATGTTGCACTAGGGCATAACTGTCAATAACAGAATTTATAAATAAGCCAAGTCAATTTATAAATAAACCAAGTCAATTCTCAAACATAAAAAAACCTCTAGCATATTTACTCTACAAATATTTATAAATTCCTTTACAAAACAGTTTTGCTGGAAGAGGACTAGCTGACAGCAGTGCATCATTTGGTCTGCCAGATTTGAATCCAGTCACAGCCTGAAGAAATCTAGCTTGCCATGTCCCTTGCCATGGTCCTGGGAGCAGAGCCCTGGAAATGCCTCAAACCACAGTGAGCAGGCTCATGATCCTGCATTTTGCTCACAGAGCTTGGGACTTGCACATTCAGTACAATAGTACCTGGTGTGGTAGCAATTAATTGTACCCTCTTAAGATGGCTCTTAATCAAACCATCTTAAAACATTTGATATCATTAAAACAATGATATCAAACAATCACACCTACTACTATTCCCCTTTCACAAAAGAACTACAATATACGTAAGCATCCTTTTTGGTTCTTTTGTTGGTTTTTGGTTTTTAATAACAAGCAAAACTATGCAATCTGCTCATTAAAATCTTCACTTCCACCTCTCCACAGGTGAGAAAGCTGTGTAGCTGCACTTTAACACAGCAAACATGAAAAAGATGTGATTCCACAAAACACACGACTGCAAACCACTGCCTTAGGCCTTTTCATTATCAAATCATACAAGCTAAGCAACTGGAAACAAGTGCCAAAGAAGGAAAGTAGCAGGGGAAAAAAATAAAAATACATAGCAGAATACAAGACATGCCCCAGCAAAGTGGCTACTCTCTGAACTCTTTCCAGAACTGCATTCCTCTCTGGCCAGAAAACAGCAGTCAACTCAACAAACACTGAATTACAAGGGAAAGCATGCAAGCTGACAGGCAGCAAAATTAAAGGTGGATGCAGTAGGACCCTTTAAATTCCTCTGTACCAGAAGACTTTCGTAATGAAACCTGCTCTAATTGCCTTTCTTTAGCATTTTTTATTGTGCCTTTGCACCTGTGAATGAAAAGTGCATTGCAGCAAAACTACAAGCACAGACAAGTCTCTCTACTTTTGCTTGCTGTGTTGTTCCAACCACTAAACCAGACAATACTGAATCTAATCAGAATAAATAATAAATAATGCAAGCACTTGAAATAAGCTTCTAAATTGCAATTAAACATAAATAGGTAGGACAATGATTTCAAGCATCCCACTAACCACAAGATGAATTTTTATTAGGTTTCCACTTTCCCAGTCAATCTTTCTGGCTGGTCATAATAAAGTGACTGATCGTGAGTGATAGCAAGAGTAGCAGACACCAACCAACTAGGATGGAATAGAGGATGCCCGGTCGATCTGAAGGAGGCTGGATGTTTCGGTCCTGATCTATGGCTTGTATGGGTGGAGTGACACTGATGGGATTCACACGTGCCTGAAATGACAAATCAGACAGATTTGAAACAGACAAATTAGAAAGCCAGTAGACAGATCTTTAGGTTTTACATAAAAAACATCTCACTGAAAAGGATATTCGCTGAAACTGCAGAAGGAGAAAAGCCTCATATTTCAGAGAATGCTTACAGTACATGACCCTTTTGAAATAAAAATTAAGTAGGCAACAAATATATTTCTACAGCAATCTCCTTTCTTTGAGATACATCTTATACTATAATAGTATCTTCAAGGAAAGGAAGCTTGCAAATGTTCAAGCAAATGCTTGACTTGACTATGCTTTTATAAACAGTCCCTTGAATCAGGTATTTCAGACATCATCATAGCAGTGAAATACAGAAAATGCTTTAAAAAAGGAAATAACAACAAATCAGATTTGAGAATCATTAGGAGCTACAGTGGCAGTGATACATGAATACATACTGTAAAAGAAATTCAAGCCAAGGTACAGCCATTTCAAGGATAGGTACAATTGGAAAGTTTGAATGGACATTGCAATAATTCACACTGTTATTCAAAGTAGAGTGATCTCACATGCCAAACATGGATAGAAAGCCACAAAAGGCATTTGCAAGCTTTCATCTTGTTCAGTATTTCTGGGCCCATTTTTTTACCTACCAACTTAACAGCTTCCTGTACCTACTAACAGCATTAATCCCTCACTGTTGCTTTGAGTATTTTCTAGTTTTCCTATGCTGATACAGTCTCCAGTCACAACACCAGAGCTGCCATTCCCAACTCTAAAATAACAGTTTCAGTAACCTTGGCTGCTTAATCATCTAGAAATGTAGCTAGTCCACCAATGTATGTACACCAGTCTTTTCCGTCCCTTGGAACTTTTTGCATGGCAAAAATGTTTAATAACCTCTATGAAAAACCAGAGACATATTTCCCACATACAACTAATCCTGGCAGCCTTTGCTCTGGAAAGCTCTGACACTCCATGTTCTGCAAGAGGGAACTTGAAATTCAGAGTAGGAACAGGAATGAGACAAGCCCGCGCTTGGCCAAGTTTTGGCACAGCCTTTAGAAATCCTCCTGCTGCAATCTGGAAGGAACCTGCAAGAGCTTTAACAATGCCTGTCAATAAACCTAGAGGGAAAAGAGGTGAGCCAGGAGGAGACCAAGATGGAATGAATACAAGGCAGTTTGCAAGAGAGGAGAGTTGATAACCCCTCCTGTAATTTTGAATACGTAGCCTTATTGTCATCTGCAATAATACAAGCTATTCTGCCCACGGTTTGCCCACCCAGAAGTCATTTCCTACAGGCTACTAAGGTCCAATGAGGCTCTTCCAGGCTCATGAGCCAAGGCTTGCAGCCACGCATGGTTGCACAGCTCTCGGCTTTGGGTGCAGAGCATCTGCCTACCAACACAGGACTGGTACCTCCTCACTCTACCTCTCAGCTCATGGCTTTTTCCACAGTTCCCAACAAGCAGGCGAGGTCTTTTGTCACATGCCTGTTTCCACTTTTGACTCTTTAAAAAATTAAACTCTTAAAAGCATAATGAGGAACAGACAAGCTCAAAATAGGCATAAAGAAATAGAAAAGATGTATTTGACACATTTGAATTTTTAAAATGCTTTAGGACTGCATAAAAATTACATGCTGAGAGATAAGATTATGCATAAAACTGCCCAAGACTAAAATGTTATTTTTAAATTTACAGATCAATTGAAGCACTCTCAGACAAATCTACATTGTAGTTAAAACCACACCCACAACATAACCAAGAAAGTCAAAAACCAAAACAATCTCATTTGCTAAGGCTGGCTAGGTTCCAAACTCACCATTATAGCACTTCAGGCCAAGCCAAAACATCCGAATCTATGCTAGAATAACAGCGATGGATCTGGCCTTGTCAATAATGAGCTGTCAGCTGTACCCAACTGCTGAAACTAGACTAAAATAGTAATTGTTGGATATGTAACTCAGATAGCAAGGACATGTGCTTTACTGTCCAGTTCAAGGAGAAGTTTGAGAGCAGCATTTAGAAAAACTGCAACTGAAATTAAACAGGTTCTACTTGAACAATGGGTATTTTATCCCACGCTGCCACCACTACACTGATTCCTCAGAGTCAAAGCCATCAATTAACAGAAGCAAGTTGTATAAGAAAGTGAAGTAGTATAATTAAAACTGAAACATGAAATCCATTCAATTTTTATTTTAAGTTGCTTTTCTAAGTACCGTACACCCTGATATGGGCTGCTTATAAACTAGAAGATTTCATGCAACAAGATCAGTTGCAATCCGCTAAAATGTATAGGGATAATTTAAAGCTGTTTTGATTTAAATAGCCTGATGTGCCTTGAAGCAAAGTTAAAGATACTTTCATATTGTTTCAATAATCCATAGATAATGCAAGTATCTTTTTCATTTAAATTAGAACGATGGAAACATAACTGCACAAAGAAGCAGCCATTAAGTATGTTAATAAATTTGTAAAAGGATGTGTAGGATCGTTTCAGGAGGTGTACATATACTTTTCATGAAAAATAATTATTTTAAGAATTTGTAGTCAAAACATGCTCTGATCAATAGCAGTAATAACTATGATTATTACATAGGGATATTTCTTTCTTTCCTGAGCACTTTAAAATGTAAAAGGCACGAACAGGTGCTCACAACATCCCCCGGGTCCTGCTGCTATGGTGCTGCTTGGCAGAAAAGCTGTGGGGGCTCATGGGGCCAGGCAGCTCCCCAGAGCCCATCTTGCTGGGGTGGGGCCCCAGTCCTGCCCCCAAAACTGTTCTGCATATCACAGTTACCAGTTGTTGCTAGAGACCTGCAGACCACCATGGTACAATACTCACCACCATGTTCGCCAGAAGGTTCACAGAAAAGATGAGGATTTGCTAAGCCCTTTGAAAGAGTGGACGTGGTCACATACAGACAGAAGGTGGCTCCTGACTTAAGAAGAGGAGGTGGAGCCTCCTTCCAGCTCTGCAGAGTAGGCAAATGTTACAAAACGGAGTCTGCGACAGCCACCACTGTGTAATAGATCTAACATCCTTACAAAAGACAGCCCTATCATTGTCGATCTCAGCCTCAAAGAAGAGCTTCATAAAAAGATGGAAGCCCATTAGAAAGAAGTGAAAACGTTACTGAGTGAAATGTTCGTGGGGCCCATGACTGCTTAAGGACACTCAGTTCAAGGCAAAGAAAATGTCCATGGGGTTTTTATTGAGACAGGCTTGAGAAAGTGCAAGTCAGCATGGCTACACAGTAGTGCAGGGAAGGTTACTCAGGTTAAACAGATGGCCTTTAAAAACAGCCATGTCTTAGTGAAGAACATAAAAGGGTCCACAAGTTCTGGCAGCAGCAGGTGATTAAAAAACAAACAAACAAGGAGATCCTGTCAGTTCTAGGGTAAAATGTGCAATAATTTATTTACTTCTTCCCATTAGGGAAGAGATCTCTCAGTTACTGGTTTTGGTATTAACAGACTTCCAGGTGCTCCAATACAGAAGAACTCACCATCAGGAAGGCCAGAAAAAAAAAAAAAGGGACCAAACCCCCAGCTTGCAAATGTTATCACAGTATTAATACATAATAATAGAAAAAAATCTTTCTTCAAACAGAACTGTGACAGGAAACCTGCCAGGGTGCCTGCAGGGCCCGGAGATGACCAAGAGGGGGAGGAGGGGGGGTAGCTCAGAGAGAATAAGGTAGCGGCACAAAATCTCAATTTTTTTTCCTTCTTTTGTGTTCACCATGAAAGGACTCTGATGGGGCCCATGCCAGCACCTTCTCCATGTGAGATGTCTAGCAGGTCCTGCAAAAAATCATAGCATTCAGACACATTATGGACTGAACAAGCCAAATGAAGAGTAACATGAGGCCAAGGGCAGATGTATTTCTAATGGAAGGCAAGAATGAGTCACATGAACCTGTTGTGCTATGTAATTTCTTGCTTAAAAGTGCTTTGGTACCTGAAGAACAGCAGGTGGCAAATGTAATACCAGAATTAAAAGGGTCCCAGGGTGACCCAGGGGAATACCATCATGAAACCTGAGGCTTATACCAAGAAAATCAGCAGGTGATAAAATAACAGTCTGAGAAAACACAGAAATAAATACAACAGGGCGTTTGGTTTTCTGCAAAGGGAAATCCAGTCTCTCAAACTTACTGTGGTTCCATGCAGGAATCACTGGCACATGGATACCACAGAACCATGTGATACAGCACGTGTAGACTTCCAGCCAAGTTTGACAAGCTCCCTGACAAAATACTCCTAAGGAAATTTGGCCTTGACAGAAAACAAGATCTGTGTATACAGAAAGAGACATGAGGCAGAGGAGGACGAAGCTTTCAGTTCACATAGGAAAAGAGGGCAGATCAAAAGGGATCTGTGCTAGTATCGGAGTCGCTCAGCTCATTCCTATGTGACCTCGGCAACGTGGGGGAGAGCACACTAAGAGAATTACAGATTATACTCAATTACTCAGAGCAGAGATTATGAGTGTCACCTGCAAAAGACTAGTTTTAAGCACTGAAGACCACACAAATGAAGTACCTCAAGATTTTTCACATTTTCCTTTTACATATTCAGTTGTTTTGTGAAAAATCACCAACCAAAACTCTCAGAGAAATTTTCTCAGCAATACTTTGGAGGGCAATGAGTCAAAACCATCCTCCTTTTCAATGAAATCAAACAAGACTTGACTGCTTAGGGGCTATGAGGACAAAGCACTTGCAATCTTTCCCTCATGTTTATTTCAATGGAAAGATCTCTCATAATTCATTATGAAATGATCAGTGAATAATAAAAATGTTTATTCACCAATATCATAAAACAGTGCCATTCACCCTACCCCAGTCATCAAATGATAAAAACTTCAAAAAGCAGCAGCATTGAGTTTCCGTCATGGGACAAATGTGAAAGAGGAATGGGAAAGACCTGAAGTTACTGTTATTAAATCAAAAGGGCTGGAAAAGAAAAGAAAAAAACCCAAACACAACAGCAAATATTTATTCAAATGCTTTGTCTCAATGCATTTAGTGTAGCTGGAAAATGCTTATAATGATTTGCTACATTGTTTTTATGTCTTGCTCTTGGACCTGTGTGGTTAGCCAAAATTTGGTTGCAAATTATTTGTTTAGAAGAGAAAGAGAGAATGGAGCCTGTCTGTTTTAAGCAGTCCTGTTTACTCAGTAGAAAGCTTCCCTGGAGAGGAAAGAAACTCTGCTTTCAGACACAGTACTCTTAATATCTTTGAACATACTGCAACTACAGAAACTCTTGAAACTCTTTTTGCTTTTATTCAGGAACTGACTACTATCACCACATGTGAGCCTATCTCTGATGTTTCCTTCTCTGTCTGTTTTTCTCACATCTTCGTAATGCACTGAAACTCAGCTGTTCTCTCCATTTCAAATGGTGACACATGGCTAGAATACAGGTATCTAAGGGGGATAACATGATAATAAAATAATAATGACTGGCAGAAATTTCCCCCTTTTTTTTTTTTTTTGTCTTACCTGAAAAATACCTTAAACAATGTAAAGCAAAAGATCTTTAAACCAGCACATCATTGATTAGTCCCAAAACTTACAAAGTAAGTTTGCTTTGCATTTGTGCAAGAATGTTTTATGCTCCTACTAAGGATAGCAAGAAAAAAGAACAACTGATTTTTTACTTATTAACATGCAGCTTAATAAATTTGGGACTACAGCTGCATTCAAAAGTCCAAAACCAGAGATTTCTATCTTTTCCATTGTCTACCTGAGATGCACAGCTAAATTTGTCAACTGTATCTATTTATGAAGAACTGCTTCCTCTAGGTAAGACAAGAAGGAAAAGAGAAAATGGCACATTTTTAGAGTTAGAATAACAACACGTTTTTTTGTAGCAAGCTGTTTGGTGGGTTTTGGTTGGTTTTTTCTTCTACGAAAATGATTGTGTTCTGTCGCAGCACTCTGAAAACTAGCTGGCTGCAACGAGGTCTTTTACCATTACATACCAGCATACTCTTCATGTCAGTCCCTCTGCTACCTTCTCCTAGTCTCTCCTCATCCAGGGCACGCATTCTTTCTCACTTCTCTCTGTTTCTTCCTCCTCTCTCTTCCTTGGCTGCCCAACCACTTAACAGAACCAGCCACAGCTGCACCTTGTCTACACCAGCCAACTCACCGCCCCTGAAGCCAGCCCACAGCTGTATATTATCAATGTTAATTAACCCAGCTTCATTCCTCTACAGTGTTCTAGGATGCTGAAACACAGTTAACCTTCCTGACCAGGACACTGCCTATTTTTGAGCAAGTACTTTATTAACAAAAGAACTGTCTTTTACTTGATTGAAGACAACAGACAATGAATCAGTCAGAGGTTCACAAACAGGGCTGATGCTGCTTTGTTGATTCACAACCATTTCAGCTCCCACCTGCCTGCCCTGAGATGCTCCTGGGAGTCTGTAGTCTGAGTCACTACACAGGCAGAAATAAACATTACCAACTGCTGTAAAAGATAAAACCATATGAAAAGGAGGAGTTCCCAAACTCCTCTTCGGATTCACCAATGTGAACTTCCTACCCAGAGTGCTCCTATGTCTATTAGCCTGCATGAAATCCGCTAACAGAAGGGACAAAACCTATGTCTTTAGACTTTATTACTGTGTTCAAACATGGCAAGACATTTTCTACCAATAAATTCACATGGAAGACTAAGTTTTAAGACACAAACAAAGACTGAAAAAAACAACAAAAAAAGGAAAAATTAAAAAAATGAACATTGTGAAAATATGCATTACTCCAGGTTGACCAAAATAAGATACATCACAGTGCCTTGAGCAACAATCCACCAAAAAAAGGAATGTTCACTTACATTAATATTTTTATTTGCCAGTTTGTGGCAGCATTTCTTAGGCAGACACATTTAACTGACCTTTACCCAATATATGTGCTATTAACACAGCTGTGAAAACCCATCCTAAATTACAGTCTTACCAAATAAATTGGTATTCTTGTAAAATAATTTCCTAAGTAAGCTCTGTGTTACCTATTCAATTGTTCCTAGGAGCTCTAAGGCATTCATATACACATATAAGACCTGTTCCATGGAAGTATGCAGGATATTTATCAGATGTCAAATTTTGAAGACTTAAGCATTTTCGGTAACCAGCTCAATGACTTGTCTAATATTGAAAAATCTTAAACACCTCCCCAGACATTTTCCTCTAAGAATGTAAGAATATATATTCAACTGTGAAAACACCACACCTAATTCCTAAATATGAATTTACTCTAATTTATTCAGATTCAGTACATTAAAATTTTCATTGATTTTGGGGGAGAGGTTAAGAAAGATACTTTTTTATACAATGGCAAATAAGTATTTTGATCTGCATCAGCTCAACTGACAGCCCTGCAACAGAGATTGCTTCCAACACTAGAAGACTGATGACATTATGTCACTCAATTGGCAACAAACTATAAAAAGTCATCTTTTTCTCTATGTTTCCAAGTATTTCTCCCTTTTTCCTCTTCTGTCTTCACATTTGCTAAGTGTCAGAGTGGTGACCCTCTCCCACCTCCCTAACCCATACCACTATCCACACCAGCATGCCCCATCAATAACTGCAAGTGGACCCAGCTGCCCTGCCCTCCCATTTCCCCAGCTGCCAGCAATCACTGCTTCCCTGCTGCCACTTCCAGACAATCAGTCACCCCGTGACGCCTCATGCTGCCGTCCTGTCAAGCGGCATGCACTGACACTCCCAAGGAACACCAGTGGTTTTTTGACTGGTAGCACCAAGTGCAGTTCAATTATAAAAATCGAGGCCAGGGACTTGTATCCTCAAGAACTCCCCTCTTTCCCCAAGCTGTGGGCCTAAATCCAGCTAGTCATTCAAATTTCTAGCCAAGGATACAAGGAACTGAATTCTGCACTGAATAGGTGGCTCAAAGGTTTTCAAGAAAATAAGACCAGAGTTCCCTGCCCCTCTGTTGTCAAGTTAAAATATATTAAAAGTTTGGCAAACTGGATTAAATCACTGAAACACAGGATATTTCTTGTGTTTGATGATTTATAGTCTTTTCTGCTCTGAACAAAACTAAGATGCACATAATGCTTTGCAATGTCCAAACTGAATGAACACGCAGAGAAAGCATTCTTTTCTTTTCCCACATTCTTATGTGTATCATTATTTTCTAGGAAGTGCTGAGAACTGTAGAGTATTTCATAGTGATAACTTTTACTGACACAAAATATTCCAAAAGAACACAATGAATCACACTTAACCATCAGCTTTTCTTGGGTTTCTCTCACAGTGTAAAGCAATAGATACATGTATTTTATCAGAACAAGGTGGTGAATAGCACAATTAGTTAACGAAACACATTTCATGCCAGTATTTTACTCTAAAATCTGTTATTTTTACAGCCTTCCCAGTTTGGAAAGCTGTAACTGGGGCCAATGGACTTCAAATAAAGCCTAGG
Source organism: Falco biarmicus (assembly GCF_023638135.1). Taxonomy (NCBI): domain Eukaryota; kingdom Metazoa; phylum Chordata; class Aves; order Falconiformes; family Falconidae; genus Falco; species Falco biarmicus. The sequence goes on from NC_079296.1 coordinate 34,626,365, forward strand.
GGCCTTCAACACACATCATACTCATAGAGTAGCTGATGAATTCACTGATAAAGACAGCAGAACTCTCATCCTACGCAAACAAGGGTGAGAAGCTTTTTGCTGAATAGAAAATACCAGTTAAGCAACACACATTACCCCGTGCTGACATCCAGAACCCCTTCAAAGTAAGCCCTACAATATTAAACCAACAAAGTTTTTGATGAATTGATGAATCATTATGGTTACACTGCTTCCCCTTGTGCTTCTTGAAAAACACATGAGGTTAGAATACAAGCTGTAAATCGGAAATTAGCGAAGTCATACCCATGCTGTGCAGAAATGCATACGCTATTGCCAACACACAGTACTAAAACAGCAGGAAGAACTGCAAAACCATTCCAACATTGTTTCTTGCTGCTGCTTCAGATGCTCTGCCAGTACAACCAGGGCTGTGACAAAACACTAATGAGCACAAATCCATCATAAAGTACTTGCATGACAGTAAAATGAAGAAAATATTTCAACGGAGTTATCCAACTACAAATGAGGTAAATCCAAAAAGCAAGTAACACCCCAGAAAAGTATATTCAACCGAAGATCATACCAAAAACTTGTCAACAGTCAAAATGTGTATGTCACATCAAACCTCTTATTTACAGGATCGCACCATTCTCCACTTCTTGCCTTCCTGTTGATAGCTACAAGGGCCTACAGGCACTCCCTTTGGTAAGCGAGCAAACACAGAGAGCGGCAGTGCCTCACATCAGAGTTTGCAGAATTTCCTATGCTACTCTTTGAGGGATAACATGATACAATGGTGTACAGGAATACAGGGTAAACACAATCTTATGACCCTCTTCTGACTCAACACAGAACACTGGACTTCTGGGCAAAGATCTCAACTGAAAGCCAAAACAAAGAGAAAGGAAGAAAACCCCAAGCATGGATTCAGTAAAGCCAAAAGAGAAAAGAGTAAATCGTCTGCAGGAAACTGTTCTGATCTAATTGTCACAGGAGCTAAACAGGTGTATATAGCCAAAAATTCTGTGCCTCAAAATTGCTTCCCAAGAATGGGCAAACCTACATGAGGAAACCAACTCCATCAAAATCTACACTGCTCGACCCTAGAGATTTGCAGCCCATTCACCTAATCTATAGTTGTTACTTGTTTGCAATGCTACATACATCTGAGGGTTCATGCTCTGTTAAAATAACACTTCTTACCACCAGATGAGTGCCAGAGTGCAACCAGACTGTGTGCAATGTCCACACTTGATATGAAAATGAAATATAAGCAGCATTGAGCAGCATTCCTGGAGACGTAGCACCTGGGTGAAAAGGCATTTTTATCAATATCACTAGTAAGACAGGAACTGTGTTATAACAGTCCACCCAGGGGAATCGTAACTATTAACAGCAGATAGTAAAACTGGTATTAATAAATCATAGTTAAAAACTGTTCAGTTCAAACATATGTATATACTGAAAGTAATAACAATGGGAGTTAATCTGCAAGTTTAAAATAAATCTACCTTTCTATTTATTTTGAAGAAGTTCACCTTCATTTCTAAAAGCCACTTATAAAAAGCAACAGCAGATACTTTATGCAGTTGACGTGTGTGAACTAACATCTCTTATCTTCTCAAAAGAAGTGTTTCACTAACTGATGGGAAAACTAACACAAGATTGATTATTAAAAAGAAGCCAGCTTTCTAAATTCAGCACCATAGTTGTCTAATAGCTTTTAGCACCTTATTTGGTTGTTCCAATATAATCCATGGTTGCTGTGCTCTTTCTGATGTGCCCAATGTTCATGCCGGTTTACTACAATGAAAACTGTAGAATTCAAATATCCTGACACATCATGTTGTTAACAGAGTAAACTGTCACAAAACACAATTCCTTTCTCATTTATTTGTAAAAACAAGCCACCTTTGAGGATGAAAAAATATTTTGTAAGAGCAGCAAGACAGCATAATGAATCACAGCAAAGAGGAAAATAGAGACTATTTTTATCAATGATGTCTTCCAGGAACAGCAGGTCCAAAAAAGAATTGAATTTCATCAGGATCTGATCTCAGTGCTTACTAAATTGCTTTTTCTATATCTGACATGCTTTATAAGAAATGCCTCCAACAGAGTATCTGTGCTGGAAACTAAACGAAATGCATTATGCAATGGGCCTCCTGCCTTGGCATGCAGGTATAATCTCCTGTGCAATTCAGTCAAAAGCAAGACTTCAACCTGGAGGTTCTACTTGTTACAATGTGATGACTGTGCTTGATAAGAATGATAAACATTTCCTTTTTGACATTTCACTTTTTTCCATACGAACTATGAAGTCTATTTCCTTAATTATCTTCCAAATTCTTGATGAAAGGTTTCTTATTATCATGATTTCTGTTCAAGATTCAGAATGAAGAAAGAGAACAGCTGCAAAAAACCGAAATGCACCTACCTGACAAAGATTCACAAAAAATAGAAAATACTTAAAGATCAATAAAACACTACCTTAAGAACTTAAATATTATTTTAATTTCTAAGAGCAATTGTATTACAATACAAAAGTCTGAAATATTAGCCCCATTTTGTTTTCTTTTAAATACATATTTCTCTCAGAGGGGAAGAGTCAGCAGTGTCAACAGTTGCTAGTATCAGCTGAGTTTGCAGATACTGTTAAGGAGAAGAGGCTGACAGCTTCTCTATGTCTTTAGAAGAATTAGCCGTAATAAAATATACTAGAAGAGGCACGAGAAGTTACAATTAAAGGTATGATCAAAAGCAGGGCATAGCTTGTAGACAAACAGGCTCTGGCTTAGCAAGTACCTCTGAGCCTGAAAGAAGACACTAAGAAGAAAGACACAAAAGGTCTATAAAACTGTGTTACAGAGAGTGCTTGTAAGATCAGGGGCTCACTGCCTCTTGCAAACCAGCAGCTCAGGAACATCTAAACAAATTACCTGGTGGCAGCCTCAGAATACACAGAACAAGGAGCTTCACCCAAATACACTCATGCTATGGCACTCCTTGCTATAGGCACCAGAGGCGCTAGAAGTTTACCTCGGCTCAAAATCAGACAGGTTCATAGAACAGGAAAACCTGTCTGCCACCAGTTTTCAAGACAGAACATCTAAATGCAATGTGGGAGAACCCCTTGGGGAAGCATAACCAGTACCACTGGTGGGACCCTTCATATATTAATCTGTATGAAACTAGAAAAAAAAAAAAATCCTGTAACAAAGCAGTAGTTCCTTTAAAAATCAAAACAAGGTAACATAGAAATGAATAGGTCAGTATTTCACCCAGATTCTTTGTCTCTTGACTGATTCATTATAGACATAGATATTATTAAGATAATGTTGCTGGTTTGTTTTCTTATTTACACATTTAGTATCTTCCTTCATAGAACTTTTCTTTGCTAGAGCCATTTTCTCACCTGGAGGAGCAAGTAAGGTCAAAAGTCTCTAAGTATAGCAAATTTCCGAGGTATTGAATGTGCAGTCAAGCAGTGGTCCTATTGATCAGGCTGATACTAGAGTTTAACATTTGGGGTTAGCAAAACAGCACTGTGGACCACCACTCTCAGCTGTCAGAAGAAACATTTACAGTTTCTTTACTATTGTGTTTTTGGGGTTTTTTTTTGTTGGGGTTTTTTTTGGGGTTTGTTTTTTTTTTTTTGTACTTGCAACTTAATGGGAACTTCTCTAGTTCAGGCATGGAATGTCATGGAATTCAAACTGTATCCACTACTGTCATTTTCTCATTAAAGTTTGTCACTCTGTCAAGAGAGAATTTTAGGTAGAGTTTGTGCCCAGAGCCAGTAACAAATTCTGTATCACCACTATTATAATCACTTTACTACACTGCTTTAATGGCAATATTAACAGTGGCATTAATGCCACATTTAGATTAATTTAGGTAATTTAGGAAAAAACTTGGATTTTCTAGGTATATTTCAGATGCTTTAATTTTCAACAAATGTGTGCCGTTGTAGATATATCATATGCGTACATACACACATGGAACCTGCAATGCTGACATACTTCATCCACAAGCCCATCCTCACATCTTTTTACAGTACAGTGAAATTTTACATTTAAATGCTTTTCTTCTCAAATCCCAAGACTCTTCCAGAACAAAAATCAGGAATTATTTACAAAGCATCTCCTACTATCTAGCCATATAAGCTGTTTTAAACTTGAGCACTGCTATACTGCTTGGAGGTATTGATGGAGAGCCAAATGCAGACTCAGCACACTTCTTTCAGAAGAGGGTGTTCTGTCTCAGCATCAGAAGAGGGCGTTCCAGCTCGCTGTGAATTTCCTCATGCTTTAAAGGAAAGACTGCTAGGATTTAAGCAAGGTTTTCTACAGAGCAGAAGCAAAGCTAATTGCCCTGGTAGTGATGATGATGCGCTGCCCCCTCCTTACCCTACACTGCATTGTGTAGCCCACAGCTGGAGGCAGGGAAACGCTCTTTGCCATGGCACACCACATTCTCTCTGTATTCTTCACATTTTAGAATGGAGGTCAGGACACTAGTCACAACCTGAGCTGCTGCGCTGGGACAGCAAGGCTCCTTTGGCTGCTCCCTCCCTGGTATGATCCCATTGTGGACGGCACAGCTGGGAAGGCTGCTGGCCCCTCAAGGGCACACACTGTCTTGGGAACACCACAACAACAACAAGTGGAATAAGGCCACATTTGTACTGTAGGATGCAGTGGATCAAGGAGACTCCCAAGTTACCTTTAAAACACCAGGACAACCAAAAAAACCCAGGTAAAGCAGCCGAATGTGAGCTGCCACGCCTACGTTGCTATCAAGAGCCATACTGTCAAAGCCAAGCCTGGCAAGCAAGTCTGTGCCAAATCACCTGCCTGCAGATGTGTAAGATCACACAACTGCTGATGAGAAGGTGACAGCAAATCCTGCTGCTCTGTTTCTGCAAAAGGCCACAAGACTTCATGGTTATCAAAAGGGAAGCAGCACTCAGAGTGACTCCTGCAGCCTCAAAGGGTTCCTCTACTTTATTGCCCGTTACCTGCAAGTACACAAGTATCTGCAAAACCTTAACTGATGAATCACTATTTGATTAACTGAAGAACTAATAAAATCTGCACCCTCTGCACTGTGGCAATAAGGTGAAAAGACAACTCTTTCTTCCTAACCCCTAATGAACAGCTAGATTATAATTTAAGGGGATAGCCTAGCTATTGAAATGGTAATTATCTCTACAAGGACCAGTGTTATCACATAGATGAGAATTTTTCTGAAGTTCACTGATACAGCATCACTGCTAAAGTATTTTGTCTAAATTTCAACAATTTAAACATTTAAATATTTCTAAATTACATTTAAGGATCAAATAAATTAATACATATGCTTCCTCTTTGGCAACAGCTCTACTTCATGCCATAACAAACACGGCTTTATGAAACAGAAATGCATATTGTGAAAGTGCCTTTTTTGTCATGGCAAATATCCAAGACAGCAATTAAATCACACAAGTAGTTGATTGTATATTCAAGATACAGACCCCAGCTCAGAATGAGACAGAGATGGTACTTTCTCAGGCACTCTTTCCACTCCTGAAGGTCTAGTTTTTAGGAGTGAAAGGCTCAGTCATTTCATATCTGAAATTCCTTAATGGTATCACAGAGAGCAAGACAGTTTCAAACCCCAGGTAGTGAATATCTTGCAGAAGTGAGGAATCACACTTTCCTACTGTCCTCAAGTTATTCTTTTTGTAAGCTGTGTAGTCTCACACATTATGCTAAAGTCTTCTTTGTTATGAGGCAGGTGGGGTTTTTCTTCTTTTTTCTTCTTCTTTTTAACAAACTTTAAAATAAGAACTAGAGAATGAAGTCTACAGAAGGAGGAAAAAGCAAGATCTCATCAACTTAAGACGAGGATGCTTGGCACTTTTTGTACTTCATTAATTCATCAGATTTTTGACATTGATTCTGCCACACAAGAAGGTGTTTTACACTCGTGAACCTGTACTACTGCACACATTGAACCCACCAGGCACCCTGACGATCTCTCAAATGTTTTATGTATTTGACTTATGTGGCTGACGTGCCAGACCAAAGTTTGAATCAAAGCCGATCATCTCCATTGCTGAAAGGAAGTGACTTCTAATTACAGCTCCACAATTACTTGTTCCAAGCAAAATCAGGACCCTTTTTCTTCTTAGCTTCTAACAAAGCTGTAAAAAATCATTGTTTTCCCACTAGTGTTCCCAGAAAGTTACTAAACATTTTGATAAATATCAGGCAATTAATGGAACATTTCCATATTTGGAAAAAAGAAGAAAATTATAAATATAAAATCAGTCATTTTTATCAGTTTATTCCCTCTTTACTCTTAATTAAAGGAATCAGAATTGAAATTAACTCTCTAAAATTTCACTATACAGCTTCATAAATACCTAGAAAATGTGCCTGTTTTCACCATTAGCTCAGTATCCAGCCCAGACTGGGTCTCTGGTGAACTACCAGAGTTCCTGCTCCTCCTGCAAAGAAGTCCCAACAGCCACTGTGTATCATGGGTCACTTGATAACCCAGTCCTAGCCATAAACAAAATGTATTTCTCTCACCCCAAACACAGCTTCAAATTTGATCTGCAATGTATTTTTCTTTTCCTATTTCATTTTTGACTATGTATTGCCAAAAACGTCTCAGTTTTCAGTCAAGCTTGATCCTTTTTCCCTTAAAAACCCCAACTCATCCATTTTAAGAAGGATTAGTGAAAACCTGAGGCATGTGTATCATGCTCAACCAATTATCTTTTCATGTCATAAAAAATCTATGTGTCTTCCTGTTCTGTCTTCCCACGAAACTCAGTATTCTTCCCCGCCTCTTGTGGTATGTACAAACATACGAGGCAAGATCTCCAACATAGTAATCCCACATTTAAAGCAAGTTTTCTGTACCCGTAGAGGTCAATCTATTTCTGAAATGCAACTTGGTTAAAATCACCAGCAGGAAAGTATCTTTCAGACTATATTCACTTATTCTGTAGTCTGCTATAATTTTCTCAACTAGAAATAGTGGTTTCAATAACTAAAACATCTGGTTCCTTTAAATATTCATTAACAATCTAAGTTAAAAGCATGGTTTTGTTTGTTCTTGAAGTGAAAGCAGCCAGCTAAACTTTTCCTCTATCTGAAATACATCTATATTTAAACTCATGAGTTCTTAGATATGAACTGTGACTGTCCTGCCTGATTAACGTATCAGGTAAGTAAAGTTCTTGCCTGCCTGCTAAGAGAGAACATAGAAAACAATTCCAAAGTTCATGTATTCACATATTAAACTTACAAATTTACTGACAATTCTTTTTAACCATGCCGACTTGGCATATTCCCAAATACATAAAAATTAATTACCTGTAACATTACACCTTCATAATTTTAACCTTTTCATGCTTCACTACTTTTCAGTGACATTTACTTTAAAAAAAGGCTCTAGTCATCAAGAGGTTGCATATGAAAGACAATCAATCATAGAAATAGAAAAGATAGGGAAAAATCATAACAGAAGACTTAAAACACCTTTTATGACTGCTTATCAGGCCCTATGAGATAATCAATGGCTTCTCAAAGCTTACATTTTGACTGTGCTGAGTCATTTCCATAGAGTTAATTCAAAATGACCAATCCAAGTTATAAAAAAGTCTATGCTAGTGAATTTACTGTGAATGCTACTGATAGTTAAATGTTGTCTTGCCTTGAACTTAATATCAAGCTGGTGACCTCTGTATGGCTGCAATTAAAGTGGAAAAGAGTGAGAAAAATGCAAATGAAAAGTTCATTCATAAACTTTAAAGGGTAAACTGCACCCAAGAGAGGATCTTATCATTGCTTTTGAACTGCTTTCCAACTTTCAAAGCAATTTAAGATTGCCTATCGGTTCATCATGCATCTATGCTTTAATTTAATTAGAAGAATTGCTAGCTGCTGCTCAACTATACTGCAAATAACTTGGCTGTAACAATTTGCCTTTTTCAATAAAAAATACACTGAAAACTGCATACATGTCATGGAAATCAATCTTCATTTTCCCGTTCTTAATCAGAGTTTCAGGTTTTACCTAAATTGCTAATGAAAAATTAATTCCTGAAATATGGGTCAATTTGCTCATCCTTCAGCCACTGGCAAATGAAAATGAGACTATTCAAAGTCTCAGTTACGAAAAAGATTCTTTTAGACTTTACTGAACAAGCAACAACCCAAGAACATATAGATACAGACCCAATTTTTGAAGCATTTCTCTGGTTAGCTCTTGTAGTATAGCTGAAGTGACACCATTGCCTTGTCTACCAAATAATTTTTTACTAGTAAATACACAGGAACTCATTCATCTTACAGCCCAACAGTTGTCAGCACATGCAATCGTTCACCGAAGATTTTAGTCTCATTAACACCAACTGCTAGGCTTTTCTATAATTAATATTCTAGGATATGATACACAGATAAGAAAGTACATAAACCTTTTAGTAGCAAATAATGATTTGTCAACGTTTTTCGTCACACATTTACTCAGATACAGTAGTATTTGTAAAGAGAAGGCAAAATGATTATGGCATTAAATATGAGAATGATTTCATACAGAAAGCTGGACAACACATGCATATAGTAACCCAAAACCCCTGGACTACAATGTACAAGAGCCCTGAGTTTCTGTGCTCTGGAGCTACTACATTGATTAGAGAATGGCTGCAGAAACATTAAACAAAATGTCAGCTTTCACCTTCAATAATTTATTGTATAGACCGTATAGAAACTCTGAAATAACAGCTGTTAGTAGTTGATCTTCTCAACTAAACATTTATTTAACATCAAAGCATGCTTATGCTTATTTCTCTTTCCTATCAAGCCCTGAAACCATGACATAAAAAGAACACATGGGTTCATTATTGGTAATGAAAGAGGAATCCTCAGGCAACATGAATGTAGTTGAGGTCAAAGATGAATACAGCACACCCAATAAAAAATTACTGCATTCCTATGTATTGATTACTGAGAAATGCACATCTGAATTCAAAGCTAAGATCAGTTTCTAACATAGAAAAGGGATAAAGAAACAGATGGAGGGAAAAGATAACAAAAAACTACTATGCAAGAGAGAGACAGAGCAACTCTACTGGGCTAGGCAGCAAGACATGTATCTATAAACAGCTAACCTACTTTCCCAGAGTGCCCCAGCATACCTCTAATTTCAGCATAAGTCTCGATGCCAGGTACCACTACAGAGCTGGACACTGCCTATTCAAAATGCAAAGTTACTTCTTTCCTTACTGAAAATATTTGCATAAAGAGAAACATGCAGTTCTCCTAATGATGAAAGTTCTATTTTCTCTGGAAGCCACAAACCCAAGCTACACTTTAAACATTCCACCAGACATAATTGTGCTCAGTCATGGTCTAATTCCAGGAAGAAGTGTAAATACCATCCCCTACAAGAGCATTTAGGATCCATCCCAAAAATTGGACAGCACCTATTTTGCTGAGAAAGGAATAATCAGAAACAAATTAAATCTCAAATAATTTCCTGGCGCTTGATGCAACTCAGTCACAAGCACAACTCATAAGACTATAATACAGGCAGAGTAAGCCAAAGGCTGGCAAACCCCTTTTACCACGCTTCAATAAAAAATTCCAAATCTTAGTAAAAATAAGGCAAAGGGGAGGAAAAAGGCATATTGAGATAAAACTGCTTCAGAAACTAACAACTTCCTAAATTAGCCATGAACATTTGCAGTTTTAAACAGACCATATCTAACCAAGAAATAAATGATTTGGCAAGAAAAACTGGCAGCCTAACCTGATTTTTTAGTTTTACGCAGTGTGACTGCATTTGACCCACCTGCACATTTGACTTTAATCAGTCATACCTACAAGAACAGGCAAGAAAGAAACCACTTCCATCAGGGGTAAGCATTCCTGCTATTCTGTAAGATTTTACCCTTCACAGGTAAAAGAGGCAGACTCCTTATATGCTGAAAGGATTTATTAAAGTTGTTTTAACCACACATACTCACTTCAACTCAGACTGAATTTCTAATTTGCCAATTTAGGAAGACTGTTTCAGTGCCACAGAAATCTAACAGCATCTGTATGGAAGATCAGGCTGCATTAGTAAGTTTCTCTCAAACCTCAGGGAAGGTTATTTGGTTTTAGTTTGCATGGTAGATACCTGCATAAAATGTCTTCCTTGGGTAGGTAATTCCCATAGCAAAAAATATAAATAAATAAAAAACCACTTAAAAAAACCCCACAGAACATTTTGATGAAGTTTATTCTTTGACTAATAATTCTGCCGTTATCATTAAGATGGGGAGATGCCATTTCCGGAAGTTTCAGACACTACTAGTTTTGCAATTTTTTTATATTTGCGATTTTTATATTAATGCATGTGTCTGAGAAAATTTTCAGGAGGTTTTCTGTTTTGAAGGAAGTAGTATTTGTACAGTCGGAAGGCAAGGAACTGCACTGAAATTATGTTAGAAAGAACTGGAAAGTGCTTGTCACCCTCAAGCCCAGAGCTACCAAAAAACCAGCACATGCTCTGCAATGTTAATTAGCTATCAATAAGCACCATAGAACTCACTTGTACAGAGCTGATCAAACGTGTTTACTTAGGAAGTGTCCTGTGCTCCCAACAACAGCCCCACTCACTGATCAAATTACTTCAGTCCTCCACCAAACTCGGTTTTTCTTTTCCACCCCAATAAAACTAGCTTTTCCTGCACTGCTGTAATCTCAGTTCCCTCCTACGGCATTTCCAGTTCTCACACTCAAGAGAATTACCCATTTCCTCCACATCCCAACGGTCTCCCTACTACAATAGGTGATGGTGACCAGAAGGTACCATAAAGGGTCAGTCCCTAATTCCCAAAACAATAATTGCAAATAACTGCTAAACCACAATACACCAGGGAAGGTGGTACAAAAGTTATTTTACTGCAGCCATTATAGTACATCACCCTATGATGCTGAGCTAGAATGCTGCAGAGGAATAGGAAACAGCTTGGACAAAAAACATTGTGATTGCCTTTAGAGTTTCAGCAAGAAAGGACAAGATAAGATGTGAGTTTTAAAAAGCACCTGTCATTTTTGACACAACTATCAGCCTGATGCAAAACACATTTTTCCGTACTGAGAACTCTTCAAGCAATTCTAAATTCCAAGATTTACTCTCTGTCAAGATACACTGAGGATTTGATGCATTTACTATATAGCCATAATTCTTAATATTATGATGGTTTATTATCCTTTGCATATAAGAAAGTCAATGAAATATTTTGTCCCTTGCATGAAGTACACAAAACCTTTCTCCTTGTAAAAAAAAAAAAGGTTGTTGAAACAATCAGAAAAGACTGCTCAGTTTTAAATATAGAATATATAATGACCTAAATTTTGCAATTAAAAAAAATTGTAACTCTTGATTTCAGTGACAGTAGAGCAAAACTGTTCATTTCACCTTATCATCAAAAGTACGCAGCTTCTACAGTTTCAAAACTGTGTTACAGGATGCGTGCAGTTGTCTACAGGGAAGACTCCTTCCCTGACTGATCAAGTGAGGCTTTCAATCAGCAGGATTATAATACCACCTCTTCAAAGTTCAGTTTTCTTCCCCTAAATCCAAACTAACCTAACTAAAGAGGTCCTTCTTGGTCATAAAAGCTTGAGGGCTTCTAGGGGCACTTCCTGTTCTTCAGTACCTTTTTTACTCCCCTTGATGACACTGTTCTTTAGGGAATGTTTTTCACTGGGTTTTTTTAAGCCTTTCATCTAGCAGTCCTGCTCAGACTCAACTCCTTGAGGCTCTGCTCAACAGGGCAGCTGAGCCCACAGACTTAGTAAGGTCCCTGCTGACACAACTCCTAAGGATACAGAGGATAATTAGTATAAAAATAAATACTTTCCATGTAAAGAGATCTATCAGTGGTGCATTAATAAGCAATGTCTCATAATGCAGCTAGATATTTAAAGTGTTGAATCTTGAATTAGTACAAAGAAAGCCTCATAGGTGTCATGGAGTATATTAGTGTTCACATGGACTGATAATTACCCTGTGGAACTTGATAAAGGATCAGCTTGTTGCAAAAATAGTCCAGCAACTGATTAAATAAACCTAATCTATACTTTACTGCTAATTGGCTTTTCTTCTTTGCATGATGATGGAACAAACTGAGTATAGAAATGGACAAAACCTTCACAAAGTGAGCATAACAGGAACAGATCGAAGGGGATAGAGGGAGGAGAAATTATCTTTCCAGTGTTATGAGATATTCATGAGGTTATATTTTCTAAACTCCATTTGATAACTTGCACATCCTGATAATAATTGCTAATTTACTGAAGTCTTCCTGAAATGGGGGGGGGCAAGGGGAAGGAGAAATCACTTAGCACATTTGATCAGACACAGAAACACTAAGGCAAATACAAAATTATGTAGCAACAAAACAAACAAACAAAACCACAAAACCCAAGCAACAAACAACACAGGTTTTCTTGCAAACTACAATTTAGCTAACAACAGTAAATTCATTCCTAGAAAGTAGGGTGGTGGCAATTAGGAGACACACACAGAAGTGGGTTCAGGAGGTTTATGCATGCATCCTTTCATCTAGCAAAGACACTACTTTCCTTTTATAATGCAATATATTTGGCTTAATACACTTGAAATTTGAAAGGTTTATGCTAGCTCATTGTAAGACATCACCGAAGCTGTACTTTGCATTCACCTAAAGGAAAAAAGTTGAAGGATTGGCACATGTATTATGAGACAGAAATTCAAACAACTTTGAATACTGTCATACAGTGGGGCTTTGGTGTCTTTTCTTCAAGATAATTTTTGAAAAGATTATTAGAGGCCTCAAAACTTAGTAGATATGTTTCTTTTCCGTCCTGGTCTGGGAACTTGTAAAGCAGCTTACTCTATCACTGTCATGGGCACTGAATCAGACTCAACAGGTAGCACTTCACAAGCAAATTACTGCCCAGGGAAGCAATACATAATCTAAAGTGTGGATTACAGGCTGTTAACTTAGCTTTGTCCAGGCTTTGGCAGTGGCAAGGCAGTTTAGCTCTCACTTACCACTCACCTGCCACAGGTTTAATCATTCAGAAGCACTAATGTGCTATAAAAACATTCAAAGTTTGTTTACTCCAAACATGAATCTCTGCCTCCTCTACAAAGCTACAAGAGCACCTCACATGCATTTGATATCAGAGACACTGATGTTTATATGACCTTAGCTGTGATCCTAGACCTAGTAAGGCCATCACAGTCATTAATTACAGTAGCTTATTGGTGGCACTGCAAAAATGACACTCACAAAACCAGGCAACCACCAATGAGGAACGGTCACATCTTGTGGCAAAGCTCAGTTGGCTACACACAGCAGCTGGCTGAGCAAGAAGGCACTATCACAACACTTCATTCCATATGTACGCTCAGACAGGACCATCACACAACCTTTGGCTCTGCTTGGAAGATGTCCAGTTTTGAGGGGATTTACACTGTCCGTGCAAATGGCAGAAATGCAAAACAGGTTTTTACAAGTGTATGAACTAATCAAACAGCACTCTGCCCAGACTGGAGCAGATATCATAATAGTATTAATACTGCCATGAGTCAGACCAGCTCTCAGAAGGCATAGGGTAAACCTTGATATTGTACTTCAGGAAAATAAATTGCTCTCTGGTAACAAACAGATCCGTTACTTTTGCTGGCCTCTTCCATCTCTGCCTGCCAAAGACCATAAACAAAGCACATGCTCTATGGATTCTTCATTGCAAATGTATCCAACTGCTTTAGAGTGTCTAAGGGAAAGAAGCTTGGAAAGGAAATATGATTTTTACCTGAGTAAATTCATGGACAGATGTCAACTAAAACAAGTAATTGTGAAAGACTGAACAAAAAAATTATTCCTACTAGTTACATTCAATGCTTTACTTTAGGGATCAGCTGAGTAGTCAACTTGCCCCGTAAAGCAGGACTTCTTTTTCAAGCTACTGCTTCTGAATAATTCAACTTTGTTCTACATTAATTAATATTGCTTCTCATATTCATTGAAAAATGAAAAATAAAACTAAAAAAAAAAAAAATTATGTTGGACTACAAATAGTCCTTTAGCCTATGTAGTAGCTACCACTAAAACACTCCCAGCAAACAGCACTCTTCTATTCCATTTGCTACACACGCTGGAGCTTCCACAACTACAGCGTAGTAAATTTTGGTCTTTTAAAAAAAAACAACTGGTGCAAGTAACTTCAGATAAATCATTCTGAGGAGTATATTGATTACTATCTGCTTCTATATAACTTGACACTGTACTTAAAATCTTCGAGCATTACAGATTCAGATGAGTCTTGGCTACATGGTACAATGCAACAGTTTCACATCATGCAGAAATCTCCAATCCATCTCCGAATGAGGTACTCTGCCCAGGCTGCTTTGCCAGACCACTGCGTGAGTCCACTGCCAGCCCCTGGCTAGTCCAGACACCTCAGGCTTCTCTGCACTTTATCACACTGCTCTTGCAGGACACATTTAATACATGTGTTTACTAGCTGAATCTTTTTAGGTACCATCTGTAACTTCTAAAGAAACTATCATTTGGAAGTCAAGTAAACATTTGAGCTACCAAGGTAAAACTTTGACTTCAAACATCCCTCTTCCACTTACATTTACCAAAACTGCTACAGTGCTACAACTAGATAAACAGCAAAGAGATGGTAGTTTATCAACAGAACCAGTTTCTCATTTCATAGATCAGATTTCTCAAGGTGCAGTTTGACTCAAAAAAGCCAAAAAGCAAACAAAACAGCTGACACCTGAACAGATTGTAGCTTATGAAGTTAAACGAATGTATTTTGCAACTTGGCATCTAAATCACTAGTCAGATTTTTCCTAGCCTAGATGCCCTCCTTGGCAGACACTGACCTCTTTGCCTTCCAGCACAGCATATGTGCCTGACCAAGGGCAGGAACGGAGGCAGAGCTGGATTCCTTTCATCCGTGACAGCTGTATCAGGATAATTGTATGATTTGAATTATACCTTAAGATAACCAGATAAAAAACAAGGTAATGATCAAACACCAGTGATTAATAATTTCTGTCTCCTTTGCCTCTCTACTGAGAAGTCTATTGGAGCTGTGCAGATAAAAAGGGGTCACACTCTGTCATCCTGCATAGTTTGGGTGCCTAGTAACCCTGATGAGGCCACATACCCAGCTGGAGAGTAACTTGTGGTTGCCCAGTTTCCTTAAAACGACACTAAGCCCAAACCAAATTAATGTAGAATTTAAAGTAAAAGCATTTATTCACAAAGTCCAAAACAGACCACAATTACAAAGCATCATCAAATACCAAGGTGTAGAAGTGGTGGGGGTGGGGGCAGAAAGAGAGTTGTGTAAATCAATATGTCAAGATTAAATATGGAACATCTCTCCCCTTCCCTTTTACAACCACTTTGCTTCTGTTACAAGCTGAATATCATAGATCCTAGTCTTGCTACAACTTACAAATCAGGCTACAGTTGTTAGGAAGAGATTCTCCAGCAGAGAGAAATCACCTCCTTTGAAGATACATGTGCCCTGTAAGACCCGTTCTTCTCCCAGAAATTTGCCAAGGGGTCCAGACAAACTTATACCACCTCCCTGAAACTTCTAGCCCTCACTTATCCAGAAGGCACACAGATCACAATGATCTTGATTTACAATAAGCCCTATCTTGCCTCTTTGAGATTGCACTGTTTATTAAACCAGGACCTGTACTGTTAACCTGTGCAGAAGCAATTGAACAACTGCTGTATATTAGACACAATTTCAGCTGGTCCTAAAATGGATAAACCAACTGTGACAGTTTTTGTAACTTGCTAAAAACATCATAGGAATCAACCAAGCAGGGTGGCAGCAGTGCTTGCTGACCTAGCTCAAGCATATCTGCAGCAGGACCCCTGAGGCCAGACAAAGCAGGATGCCATAATGTGTGGGATGGGAAAAGACTACGAGGCACAGGATGGCCAGACAAATAAGGCAGAAAACAGCAGGAACCTCCACACTTACAGCTTCAACCTCCCTCGTCTCCTGGTCAGAGGAAACAGGACAGAGAGTGTGTCCTGCAATGAACAATGGAAGTCACGATCTTCACATTGATACTTAACATTAACTTAATGTCATCTTAATGGAAATGTTAATCAGGTGGGGCAATACCTACTGATTCAATCGGTTCTTCCATTTTATATTCTTAGATATAAGAAGCAAAGGTCATATATCAATAACAATTAAGAAATCCATATTTCTATTTCCCCCAGCAAGAGCTGCACAGCTCCGTGGTACCAAGCAGCATCTCTCCTATAAGGAAGGGGAATTGGCACCATCTTGCACCTAGAAAGAACAAGCTCTCGCTTCCTCCTCTTGTCATTCACTGTGTACGTTTCAGTGTGAAATGAGCCTTACATTGACCTTTATCCCTATCCAAACTGATGTATTAACTGACATACTTAGTACAAGCATCTACATGGTATAAACACATATTGTTTTTTAGTGCCTCTTGATTGAAACCCAGGAACAGCAACAAATAATCTTTTCAGGGACTAGTGACTTCCTCAGGATATTTTGAGAGCAAAACATGGACGGATAAGGAACAGCAACTCCATAATTTAGCAAATTTCCGTGAGACTCAACCCTTGCAGTGAACGAACAACTTGCCATTGTATCAAAGGTTGAATTTCACCATCTATTCCTACACATATATATACACACAAACATACATACATCTCTTACCTTGGTTTGCTTTTGTTTAGCACATAACTCATGGCAAAAAGCATATGTGACCTTTCTAGTTACATTTCTCAATTGTGTCCAAAGATGACAGCTGCTTGCAAAACAAACATATAAAACTTACAAAAAGTCAAGAGGACTTACAGGATCTGTCAGTTCTGGCAAGCTCGCTTGGTAGGTAAGAGGTCTACAGTCACGAGTATTATTCACCAAGACACAGGGAAGAAACATTGGTCCCAAATCATCCCCATCAAGCACGTCTACTGTCAGGGTGGTTGTACTTGTCCGTCGCTCATTAAGATTTTGGGCTCGGTCCTATGGAGCAAACAAGTTGTATATGGTAAGACCTTCTAAATTCAGAATCTACAAATAAGTTTAAAGTTAAAGCTAAGGTAAAAATGTGTAAGCACCATAATTACCCATTTTCTAGAAAAACAACTAATTACAGAAACTTCAGTCCTCAAGTTTACAGCCTTAAAGACTCAGAAATACAATTAAGAGGGAAAAGTTCACCTCTTGAATTAAGAAATACTGTGAGGCATCAGAAATAATACAGTTTTGATGAATTAATTCTTAGGAAATGTATGAAATTAATGTACATGTCTTGTTACAGCTATAAAAAATCCAGCGTATTTGTACAAGATAAAAAGTCCTTTGTGCCCTACTTACAAACTGAATTAGTTGTGGTTTAACGTGGCAGGCAGCTATACACCACACAGCTGCTTGCTCACTCCCCCTCAGCGGGATGGGGGAGAGAATCAGCAAAAACGTAAAACTTAATGGGTTGAGATAAAGACAGTTTAACACAAAAAAAAGGAAGAGAAAATAACAATAATGAAAAAAGAATATATGAAACAAGTGATGCATAAAGCAATTGCTCACCACACAGTGACCAATGCCCAGCCAGCCCCTGAGCAGCAGGCCAACCTCGGCCAACTCGCCCCAGTTGTTTTTTTTCAGCATGATATCATATGGTATGGAATATCCCTTTGGTCAGTTCGAGCCAGCTGTCCTGGTTGTGTCCCCTCATAGTTTCTTGTGCACAACCAGCCTACTCACTGGCACGGCAGTATTAGAAGCTGAAAAGTCTGGACTTGGTGCAAACACTGTTCAGCAACAACTAAAACATCAGTGTTATCAACATTACTTGATGTAATCATCCTAAACCCCAAACACAACACTGTACCAGCTCCTAGGAAGAAAATTAACCCTATCCCAGCCAAAACCAGGACAATATCCACCCCTTATTCTACACCATCTACATCATGACCAGGTCTCACACTTTCCAATACATTCCAATTAATCACGACTATCTTTCCTGTCTTTTCATATATACACACAGATATAATTCCCTTAGTCTATGAGCCATCCCTCTAAAATGACCATTGAGTTCATTTAGTCCGTGACTTTTGGCCTCCACCTGTCATAGTAGTCCTTCAAGGCAAGAGAGATGGTGTGTGGTGGTGGGATTGCCGCATGCTGAAGCCAGCTCTGGTTCCATCACCATTGCAATTGTCTGGTTCTATCATTGCTCTGCTTTGCTCAGTTTCATCAGAATTCATTCTTCATTAATCCAGGTAATTCTTACTGCAATACTGTTGATATGGCATTTAGCAATCACAGAAGTGATGACATACAGTATTATATAGCAATTAACGTCATACAATTAAAATCAATGACAGAATCAAATCGCCATGAGGTACACATCAGGCTTCCCCATCCTTCCACATTACCCACCAAGTGCACCCAATTCCCTGAGCAAAAACAATCCCATGGATGGGTCTGCCTTTCCCTGAGGCAGGAATAACACAGACTGTCTTTCCCAGCACATTCTTTACACACACTACAGGTGCTTTATCCCCTTCTACAGTATGTAGAAGTTTTGACTAGGCAGGACCAGCCCAACTGGCAGATCCTCTAGTGTTGACTAACACATTGAGCAAAAGCCACCTGGTACCCCAGTGTTTGAAGGTCTCACCACCCATTGCTCTCACTCTAGCCTTTAATAGCCCATTGTATTGTTCAATTTTCCCAGAGGCTGGTGCATGGTAGATGTCATATACCCACTCAATCCCATGCTCTTTGGCCCAGGTGTCTGTGAGGTTCTTTTGGAAATCAGTTCCATTGTCTGACTCAATTCTTTCTGGGGTACCATGTTGTTATAAGGCTCAGGAAAGCATTCCAGCAGTGGCATGGGGCACGAGATATGTTTCCAGCCATCCAGTGCTTGTTTCTACCACTGTAAGCACATGGCACTTGTCTTGGTGGGTTTGCAGGAGTGTGATATGGTCAGTCTGCCAGGCCTCCCCATATTTATATTTCAGCCATCATCCACCATACCAGAGAAGCCTTAACTGCTTGGCTTGCTTAACTGCAGTGCATGTCTCACATTCACAAATGACCTGTGAGATAGTGTCCATGGTGGTCAAGTCCACCCCTTGATCACAAGCCCATCTATATGTTGCATCTCTTCCTTGATGGCCTGAGATGTCATGGGCCCACTAAGCTGTAAGTAATTCACCTTTACGTTCCAATCCAGGTCCACCTAAGCCACTTCAAGTCTTAGCACCTGAGCTAGCTGATGGTTGTTTTGATGCTCTTTAGTTTAGTAGCCCACCTCCTGGGTATATGAGCATCTATATGACACACCTTCACAACCAGGTTCTCTACCTGAGCAGCAATATCTTGCCACAATGCAGCAGCCTAGACGAGTTTACCTCTGCATTGCCAATTACTTTTCTCCCATTGCTGTAACCACACCCACAGGGCATTTGTCACCATCCACGAGCCAGTACAGAGATAAAGCATTGGTCATTTTTCTCATTCAGCAATAGCTAAAGCCAGCTGGATAGCTTTCACCTCCACAGACTGACTCAATTCACCTTCTCCTTCAGCAGTTTCTATGACTCATCATAGGGGACTCCACACAGTTGTCTTCTACTTCCAATGCTTTCCTACAATACAGCAGGACCCATCAGTGAACAAGGCATACTGCTTCTCATGTTCTGGCAGTTCATTGTACAGTGGGGCTTCTTCAGCACATGTCACTTCCTCCTCTGGTGACATTCCAAAATCTTTGCCTTCTGACCAGTCCATGATCACTTCCAAGATTCCTGGACAACAGAGGTTTCCCATTTGAGCTTGCTGTGTGATCAGCGTGACCCACTTACTCCATGTAGCATCAGCTGCATGATGTGTAGAGGGGACCCTCCCTCCAAACATCCAGCCCAGCACCAGCAGGCAGGGTGCCAGGAGAGCAGTGCTTCAGCACCAATCAATTCCGAAGCAGCTCAAACCCCTTCATAAGCTGCCAGTATAACTTTTTCAGATGGAGTATATTGAGCCTCAGATCCTTTATATCCCCAACTTCAAAAGCTTAAGGCTTGACCTAGAGTCTCCCTTGGTACTTTCTGCCACAGGATCCAGGTAGGACCATTCTTCTCCCCAGCTGTGCCACAGAGTGCATTTTTTACTTCTTGCTGTGCTTAGACTGGGCCAAGGGCTACTGCTTGAACTATCTCCTGTTTAATTTGTTTAAAGCCTTGTTGTTGCTCAGGGCCCCATTTAAAATCATTCTTCAGGTCACTTCATAAAAAGGGCTTACAATCAGACTGTAACTTGGAATCTGCATTCTCCAAAAACCCACAATGCCTAAGAGAGCCTGAGTTTCCTTTTTACTAGTTGGTGAAGACATAGCTGTTATTTTGTTCATTGGGATCTGACGACACCCATCTTGCCATTTTATTCCCCAAAACTGGATCTCCTGTGGAGGTCCCTTGACCTTATTTTGTTTTATGGCAAAACTAGCTTTCAGAAGGATTTGGACTACATTCTTCACTTTCTCAAAAGACTCTTCTGCTGAGTTGCCCCATACAATGATGTCATCAACATATTGCAGCTGTTCTGGAGCTTCACCCTGTTCCAGTGCAGTCTGGATCAGTCCATGGCAGATGGTAGGCATGTGTTTCCACCCCAGGGCAGGTGATTACAGGTGTGCTGGATACCTCTCCAAGTGAAAGAAAATGTGGCCTACCCTCTACTGCCAAAGTGATTGAGAAAAATGCAACAGTGATATCAGCTGCGGCATACCACTTCGCTGCCTTTGTCTCCAGCTTGTATTGAAGTTCTAGCATGTCCAGTACAGCTGTGCTCAGTGGCAGCATGACTTCAGTCAGACCTTGAGAGTCCACTGTTAGTCTCCACTCTCCATCTTGATAGTCCACTGTTAATCTCCACTCTCCATTACACTTTCCCACTGGCCATATGCGACTATTAAAGGGTGAGTGGGTCCTGCTGATCACTCCTTGGTTCTCCAATTGACAAATCAGCCAAAACCAGGACAGAAATACATCTTAAGCTGCCTTCTGTAGCTCTACCAAATCCTATCTAAAAGTCAAAGGACTTCCACTTACAGAAATGGAAAGCATAAGCAGTAACTACTTATCTTTTAATTTGCAGTGGAGAGGCCCTGGGCTGTAATGCTCAACCCACCTCGGCACACCGCAATGTAAGAAATATTTACCACCCCCACACACCCCACCCTCCAAAAAAAACAGCTAGAGGACAGTAATGAGACTGACCCAAGATCTCCAAACTACATTCCATGTGGAAATCTGATTCATCTAGAGAATAAGTTATACTGCTCTAGTTTTTAAAAGTTGAAGAACGCTTCTGTCCACAATAAAGTATCTACAATGCTGCACCCCAAAAAAAGGCTCCATGGTACATGGCAGTTTCTTTTCAACATATCATAGTTTGGCTTTTTTATTTATTTATTTAAATGTTTGGATACATAAGACACCATTGGGTATTGCAACTTCTTTATTGTCTCCTTTTTTTTTCTTTCCAGATGGAACAAAATAAAGCTATACCTTCCTAAATTGTGAGAACCACCTAGATTATTTTTATACCCCAAACAATGTACACACTAGCAACAGTTCACCTTTTCTTTCTTCTTTTGTTATCATAGTGGAGAAACAGCGTGACTATCCCATTATTTAGGTTTTTTTAAAGCAGTCAAAATTTTTTCCATTTTCACAGAGGAACTGTTGTGATAGCTTTTCTTTACAAAAATAAAATCTTTCAGAGGGAGTATGGGCAATTAGATAAGTCTTGCCCTCCTATCCTAGGATAACATGGCTATAAAAAAGAAAAGCATATTTTTTTAAAGTATTTATGCTGTTAGTATCATCATCTGTGTAAGAGGAATAGATCATTGCTCTAAATCAGACTGAATACACATTTTTTTCCTATTTGGCAGCCCACTCAGTTTTTGAAACTGTTTCACATTTATAGTTACTAAATATGGGAATTTCTGAATTCAGCTTTCTTCATGGTCAATAAGGAAAAACAATAGCAGCTACAAGCAGCAGCATTCATAATTAGCTAAACTTTTTTATGTTCCCCCAATATGTGCCTTTGAGTAATACTGGAACAGAGCAGATACAGAGAAATTAATTTCATGTAGTATCTTCAGTATGCAAGAACAATAAAACATCATTGATAATGTAATCAGTGGAATAGAAGTATGATTGAATAGCACATTCAATACAGAAAATTAAATGCAGCCTGCAGTATTTTGTAAAGTGGGGGAAAAAAAGAAAGGATGCATAAGGCAAACTCCTAAAAAAGCTGAAATAAGCTGGGCTGTAGAACATAAGAGTCTTCGCTTGAAATATAATTTCTCATCTGTGAGAACTCAAAATTGTAGTAAGCTCAATTCCCATTTGAGTATGTTTGAGAACACACATGGCCTTGCAAGACGTATCAATCACACAAGCTCCCCCATTATATATAAACATAATACAGAAGCTGTCAGCACAGCTCTAGTCCCAAACCCAATACCACAAAGGTGACAATTTACTGTGTAAGGACCACATATTAAAAAAAAAACAAACCAAATTAATATTGAAATTGTTTTGTAGTACTGCCACTGTGCATCCCACACTGTGCCTTCACCAGTTGCTCCTTCAGTGTGGTAGGCTCCTCACTTCACACAAGGTGTTTGCACCTGCTGCACACCATGCCTTTCTCTTGAAAAACACAACCTGCTCAACTACCCCAGTTACTTTTCTAGGAGCACAGTATCTCATGAAACTCACAGCTCTGACATCAAAGAGCTGTGAATATGCAGTGGTGATCTGCAGAATAAATTATTGATAGAGAAACAAGGCAAATCAGTTCTGAGCCTTCCCACATTCCTGTTCAAGAGATCAGTAAGTTATGTTGCCCAGGTGAAACCACTTGTTCTAACAGCCAGGAAGCACCCTGAGATATATCTAAGTGCAAAAACCACTGAGGCACTCCTGGAGCTTATCTTCTGTTGAGGGAATGCTGAACACGCCACAGAACATATAGGAAAGTGGGCTGTGAAATGTATCTACACTTCTGTATCAGAAAGATGACAGTAATATAAATGTGTGAATTCAGGACCAAGCTAAAGTTGTTTCAGAGCATTCTCATTTTCCCACAAATGAAGTAGTATCACAACAGAGGTAAACAATAGAGAAGTTTTTGTTTCAGCTATTATCAGAAGGACAAAAAAGGAAAAAGCTTTCACAGCCCTCAAGGGCACCAAAAAATTTCTCTGATGACAGATATATTAGATACAGTTTAAACATCACTTCTCAGTATGCATTATCCACTGCCAGGCACTCTGTAAAAACCTCCACATACACTTGCACAATATGACTTGAAAGAAGAATCACCTCTTTATAGAATAATGCATTTCAAACCTGAAGGATACAACTAAATTGTATCCATTAAAATCATTTGAGATCAAATTAGCATCACTAGATTTGTTAGAAAATGAACACTTAGTGACACTAGAATGTACTTTCCTGCATGGTCTGTACTTCAAATTTGCAACTTGTTCCTTGTGCAAAAAAAGGTTGTCTTGTTATACACACTGAGCAAGCCTTTTAAACAAATAATAATATATATAAGCTTGCAACAACCTAGATGAATGCTAAATAAGACCTTCAGGAGAAGAGTAATATTAAACCTGATATTTCAATGAGACTTTTCCTTGCCTTGGAAAAATCTAAATCTGCAAATTAAACCCCCACCTAAATCAGTAACATAAATGGCCATGAAGAGATCTATACTTACATTTGCTTGAACAATGACAAAATAGCGAGTCTTTTCTTCATAATTTAGTCTTTCCCGTAGAACTACTGCTCCAGACAAAGTGAGAGGAATATCAAAGGTTCTGTTGGAAGTCTGCAAAAGTTGAAACAATACAGTAACACTGAATGTGCTTCAAAGTTAAAACACGTTTCAGATCGTTTATAACAAGAGGATCAATTGGAAGGCATACCAAAATTGCATATGCTTTCCAGATTAGAGATTTTAAAGTTTTCTATGTTTTCTCACCAGTTTACTCCATAAGAATACCACAATAAACAATCAGTATGTAACAGAAATCTGATTCTTTGCATATGCATTATTATTTCCAACCACAACTGAAATCTAGCTATCCTGCTTCTTGCAGATTTTCCAAGCTGAATTTGCAGTAGTATGTTCAGGAAACTTTTCCTGTTTGTCAGTTGAGAGTTCAGGTCTTCATTTTCTACAGATTGGGTTGTCTTCATCTATTTTATCACATTATTGCAGAAAGTATCAAGTACTAGAGATTTAGACTACATCATTGTACTTATCCTCTCTTTATCCTGGCTTTCGTTAAGGGCAATGAAGTAGTAAGCATGAGGAGAACATCAAGAACACACTTAGGTGCCAGTTCACAGTGCCAGTTATGCACATGTTCATACACTAGTAAATTCAGATTTGAGGGTAAATCAGGATGGGTAAATCGGCTGAAATTCACGTTGTCCTGCATATTTGCTAACACAGATTCAGATTACAAAGCTGTGGCACTGAACAGCAGGAGGGTACTGCTGGGGTGCACAGACCTTTGACTAATGACCCATTTGCAAGGACAAGTACAGGAACAGACACAGGTTTCTGAACATGAGATCCGGTTCCAGTTCTATTATCAAATTAATCACAATAAAAAACAAAAAAACCAAAACCACAAACTTCCCATGCATCAATATACCAATGCAGAGTATACTTTATGTGTAAGTATGTTGAATGGGTAGTAGCAGTACAAAATTCTAAAATCTCTCCTCTGAAAACACTGCAGAGGTACAGAGCACTGTTCTTTCCTTAGATAACATAACAAGGCCTTTTTCCTCTCAAAGTTGAAACATCTGCTAAATTTGCAGGGTTTTTTTCAGCAAATATAATTATTGTTTCATTCACCACATGGCAGGTATTTGTGGTGTGCAGGAAAAGAGGCCTGGAAAGTACTTCACAGACTCTGCTAAGTAACTGGAGACACTTATGTCTGAGTTTGGCACTCATCTTTTTGGGTAAAAAATACACAGTGGAAAAAAATATTGGTTACAATATCTATACTGAGGCAAAACAGCAAAGTAGAACAGACTCTTAGTGCTGGAAGAAGAAAGAACAAAGCACGGTACACTACTTTTGCCACCCTCTCCCCATTTCTTTTAACGGCATTTGCACAAAGCAAGCAGGTTGTGAACTATGCAAGTAATGGGTAACATCTTTGCTGTACAAGAAGATGCCATGTGTGTGCACATGCACACACAAGCATACATATATGGGCCACTTCTAAATCACGAGGAAGATTCTCCTGACTGCTTTAGCCTACTTGTCTCTGGTTTATAAGGCCAGAACCAGCTGGAAAAGACTCTGCAGCTGAAGATCAACCAAGGCACTCTCAAAACAATTGCCTTTTCCTTCACAGATCTTGGCATGAGGATGAACTTAAGTGGAACTGTAAAATCTGAACTGTTAGGGAGGATCAGCAAAAAACTTTGACCTCTTCCCAAACTGCCTATACGTGGAGAACTTTCTTGCTCCAGCACAGCATAGAAACACAATTGTTCAGCAGTGGTTTAAAGCTTAAACTCCAGACTTAAGTTTGTGCCACAGCTCCTGAAGGTACCACATGATATCAACACTGTGATCCCTCTGTAAATCCATTTATTTCTGCTGCAACCCAAACTGTAACTAAGCTCCAAGGCAATTAAAAGATGCACACAACACCATCACATCTCAGTGGCATTTCCATACAATCTTGAAATAATCCAGCACATGCTGGAAGTCAGGAATATCAAGACCTTGCTCTGTCAATGGCTTACTCCAAGCGAACAATACTTGCTCTCCTCTCACTTCAAAATGGAGACAACAAAATGCTTTTTTACAGCAGTCTTAACTTAGAACATTTGTTGGTCCATGGTCTTGAATATGGGCCAGTAAATTTAAAATGGGGAAAGTCACCAGGATAACAATCCCACTTCCTCCCAAGAGAGCTGCTATGTGAAAAATCAGTACAGCAAAAGCATTATGCATATTCCCTAACTCCAGATAAACTTAAATGTTTAAATCTTGAATCCTCACCAAACACAATACCATGAATCTCAGCAAAATTAGCTACTAAGGAGGGAGTTCAGAACTTCTTTTGAGGATGTATTTGTCTTAATAACCTTCAGGTATCAATAGAGCCCTCAGAGATCTAACAATCCACTTTGCATTAGGAGACAGAATATTTTTTGCAAGTTAATTGACTTAATCCTTAGCTTTTGGCTAAGAATAGTTTTATGGCATTCCTTTACATGATAGCTAGAGCCCAACGCCATGTCAAGGATTTTTACATTCGTTTTTCTACTCGGCATTTATACATCTCCCCAGTTAAACAACAAAATAATTAAGTTAAATTGAAATTCTAGAATAACGCCTGTTGTTTTTACAGGGCTTCTTTCAAATGTCTAAATTAGTCTCCAATGAAACTTATGAGAAGACTATGTCATTGGTGTCAAACAACACTGTAGGCACCTTCATTATACTATATAGGAGAATCTCAGAAGTAGAAGAGAGAATTTTCCACTAAGCTGTACACATCAGTTTTGAGCCTAGTATAATTGTTTCCCAGGTAAAGGAAAAAAAACTGACTTGTAGCAGATACTATGCAGTAACTTTCTGGTGAGTTGACAACTGAGATGAAGCAGCTTACAATAATGAGAAGTCATCTCTGTCAAGCACACTAATAGAATTCATCACAAGCTAAAGCAATGTTATGCACATAAAGACTATCTACAGATGAAAGAATCAGGTTTATTTAATCCAGAATACAAAAGTAGTAAGGCAAAGATGTAATAAATCAACTAACTACTCCAATGAATTTATTTCAGCCAGGGAAATCCATTGCTCTTCTTCACAGTCACTGGGAGAACAAGAACGAGTTTCATTGAGTACAAGAGGAAGGTTTTCAGAAATGTGTTTTACCTCTTCCTGTGACAAAACACCAGACTACTTCAGCATGTTATAGTTGCTTCCATTAGTAGTTAGATAAACCTCTCTGCTGCACTTGAATATAATGTGGTTGTGGGAGATGCTTTTAGAATGTTTTCCCAGGATGCCTCTGAGCAATATAATGCTATGACTTAATAGTAAATTAAATACAAATCTGCTCTTATATTTCATTGTGGCACAATAAATTTTAACACAAGTAATATTTTCAGGGGTTTGGGTTTTTTTTATTTCTTTTCAGTATACCAACATATTCAATGAGTGCTAAAGTGTTTAATTTCTTTAAAACACTTCCCATTTCCTAAAGTTATCTGGAAGAAATATTTTCTGGAAGAGGTATTTTCTCAGTGCCAACATCTTTCATAGCCTTTATTTTAAGAGAAGAAATTATTTGAGCAGTTTTTGTTAAGTACTGTAAGTTAAGGGTAAGAAAAAAAAAAAAGAGTAGTGAGAAAAATTCAGAGCCTGGGGGTTGGTTTTTTTTTTTTTTTGTGAATTAGAAACTGTTTGTCCATTCCTTTCACTCCTTCCTGCCTTGTTTACTCTTCAAATATTTGTGGCAGTGGAATAGTATTTATTTTTAACACTTCCGTCATGGAAACAGGTAAAAGATGATGTTAACATAACATTTTAGTACTCACTATTTCCATAGAAAACCCTTACCTCTATAAGTTTAGGAGATAAACTGTTCAGTCATACATATCACTAGTACAAAGAACAGCTGAGAATGTAACATGATGAACCCAGACATCATGAGCTAGTAATTTTACTCACTTAAATAGTCTCACTGAAGTGTCATAACTCAAGAGACTGTTCAAGTTTGCACAATCAATTAAATGACTGCAAACATTTAAAAAAATGAAATAATTCCAAATATACACAAGATAGAAAGTCAGAAAATTCCATTTCTCCCAAAAACCTAACATCATTCAGGTTTTATATTTTATTTAGGTTATAACATCATAACTTTTGTCAAAAAGATATTGCCTCTATGAAAAATAAATGCTCCCCAGAAAAGCCGCTGTGGCTTAAGGTGCTGCAAAGTTTTTCAAGAGACTCAAAATACGTAGATTTAGTAAGTAAATGTTATGCCTCAGCATACAGCTATGCAAAAATCAACAATTACCCCAGTGAAAAGTAAAATGTAGGGTCTTGTATCATTAGTTCACACTGAATTAATTATTCCTTGATACTGTCACTATTCTACAAAATTCTACCTCCTAAAAAGTATACACACTAAGTGTAATTCAGTAGATATTTAAACTTTTGTTGACTTTAATGGAAATAGGACTGAAGCTTTTATGTGATGTACAGCTTAAACGGTGCAAATTGAATTGGAGCTTATGTGCCTACACTTTTAATTAAACTTAAAATTAGATTGCCGTTTTCCCACAAAACCATTTCTGCCCAAATTCCCCTTAAGTGAAAGTTGGGTATTTCAATGCAAGGTTACTAAGTCTATATACTTCCCCCCGCTGCTCCCCCTTCACTTTAACATCTGTGTCATCTTTGGGGTGAATACAAAATCAGGCTAGTCTGCTTAACAGATTATCACACAGATGATCTGCAGTAACTGTGGTCTTAGCCCATGGCAAAACACAGCCTGGTTTGCATAAAAGGATTGCTCAAATTACTACAAATTTGCTAAGAATATGCATATGGACACTTCACAAAAATCACTCATGCAAAACCTTGTCATAATAGTGAAATTCACACATCTGACCCTAGAAAGAATTTGATTTAATGCTTTAAGCTTTTTGTCTCTAAAGGTATACGTTTGCAAAGGTAGGGATCACTAGTATTTTATTTTAATGCTATAAAACACACTTTTTAGAAAACATTGATCTTTAAACATAAATCACTCCATGAAAAAAGTCAGAATGTCTCTTTTCAGAGTAACTTAGGCCAAGCCTACGAATATTTCTTGGCTGTGAATCTATTAGGTATAACGCAAATACATCTACGTATCACAGACTGAAAAGGCATGCCCATACCAAGATGAAGTGTGTGAAAAACACAAGAAGACGGGATTATTAAGGATTGGTAGTGAAGCAATCCAGCTGCTAAACAGCATGTCAATGAAAGGTAATCATAGAATCATAGAACCATTTAGGTTGGAAATGACATTTGAGATCATCAAGTCCAACCGTTAACCCAGCACTACCAAGTCCATCACCAAACCACGTCCCTAAGCACCACACCTATGCATTTTTTTAATACCTCCAGGGGTGGTTCACCACCTCCCTGGGCAGCCTGGTCTAATGCTTCACCACCCTTTCAGTGAAGAAGTTTTTCCCAGTATCCAATCTAAACCTCCCTTGGCACAACTCAAGGCCATTAACTCTTGTCCTGTCCCTTATTATCTGGGAGGAGAAACCTACACCCACTTGCCTGCAGTCTCCTTTCAGGCAGCTGTAAAGAACAGTTAGGTCCCCTGAGTCTCCTCCTCATCCATGATGATCATCTCATCATCATGGGAACTGAGTCCCAGTTCCCTCAGCTCCTCCTCATCAGACTTGTGCTCCAGACCCTTCACCAGCTTCGTTGCCCTTCTCTGGACACGCTCCAGCACCCCCGTGTCCTTCCTGAAGTGAGGGGTCCAAAACAGACGGGTGGATGTAACTCCACTCTTTGGGCTCTGCTGTCCAGCCATCTTTTCACCCAGCGCAGAGCACACCTGTCCAAACCATGAGCAGCCAGTTTCTCTAGAGGAATGCTGTTCGAGATGGTATGAAAGGCTTTACTAAGGTCCAGGTAGGCAACATCCACAGCCTTCCTCTGTCCACTAGGCAGGTTGTCTTGTCATAGGAGATCAGGTTCATCAAGCAGGACCTGCCTTTCACAAACTCATGCTGGCTGAGCCTGATCCCCTGGTTGTCCTGCATGTGCCATGTGATTGTGCTCAGGATGTCCTGCTCCATAACCTTCCCTGGCACCGAGGTCAGGCTGAAAGGCCTGTAACTCCCTGGGATCCCCCTTCTTGTAGATGGGCATCACATTGGCTAATTTCCAGTCTTCTGGGACCTCCCCAGTTAACCAGAACTGTTGATACATGATGGACAGTGGCTTGGTGGGCTGCTTCATCAGCTCCATCAGTACCCTCAGGTGGATCCCATCCAGCCCCACAGACTTGTGCATGTCTAAGTGGAGCAGCAGGTCACTAACCCTTTCCTCCTGGACTGTGGGGACTCCATTCTGCTCTTCATTCCTGTCTTCCAGCTCAGGGGGCTGAGTACCCTGAGCGAAGCTGGTCTTACTATTAAAGACTGAGACAAAAAAAGCATGAGGCACCTCAGCCTTTTCCTTGTCCTTTGTGACAATGTTCTCCCCCACCATTCAATAAAGGATGCAGATTCTTCTTGGCCCTCCTTTTGTTTCTAATGCATTTGTAAAACCAATTTCTTTTATCTTTTACAGCAGTGGCCAGCTGGAGCTCTAGCTGGGCTTTCACCTCTCTAATCTTCACCCTGCATAACCTCACAACATCCTTATAGTCCTCCAGAGGTGCCTGCCCCTTCCTCCAAAGACAGTAAACTCTCTTTTTTTCCCCTGAGTTGCAGCGAAAGCGCTGTTCAGCCAGACTGGTCTTCTCCCCTGCCAGCTCATCTTTTGGCACATGGGGATGGCCTGCTCCTGCATCTTTAATACTTCCTTCTTGAAGGATGTCCAGCCTGCCTGGACCCCTTGGCCCTTCAGAACTATCTCCCAAGGGACTCTGTCAACCAGGCTCTTAAACAGGCCAAAGTCAGCCCTCCAGGTGTCCAAGACAGTTGTTCTGCTGACCCTCTTCCTTACTTCTCAAAGAATTGAAAATTCCATCTCATAATCGTTACACTCAAGACATCCTCCATCTACCACATCACCCACCAGTCCTCCTCTGTTTGTGAACAGCGGGTCCAGTGAGGCATCTCCACCTTCCACGCACTCCAGGAATCTCTTAGACCTACCTTACTGGGTAGGTAAATTCAGCTTTGTTTACAGGGCGAGCAAAGCTTATAGACAGAGAGGACATTCTACATCATGAAGGAAAGCATTTCTTTTATGAAGTCCAACAGCAACCTCTTGTTCATTAATATATTTATATACACACACTTTAAAAAACAAAAAAAAAGCTAAATGCATTTACCTTGTCATGAGGATTATACTGGATGACATACTCTATCTGGCCATTTGGACCGTCATCAATGTCAACAGCACCGTTGTTTCCAGAAAATCCTGTAAAGATGGTTGTTCCAACTGGAGTTAACTGCAGGAACAGACACAGACAGGACAGATACCCATTAAAACCTTAAGGTATACAAGAAACAAAGAAAGAAACAAAGAACTGTTTGCAAGATCGATTCCCCCCGCCCGCCCCCCCCCCAGCCGTAGCTCTGGTCTACAATGCAAGGATGCATCCCCTTTGTTTGGCCTGGAACTTCATGCACTAGCAACTATCTCTTTCAGCTGCTGCCAAGTGCCACACAGAGTGAAGCCGATTCCCATTTTTATTCCACAGATTGTCTGCATCAGGGCAGAACCCCATTTGTTTTTAAAAAGATGAAGATAAAAAAGAAGTCTTAAAACTAAAAGAATTCATGAAATAAATATAAATAGATTAAAAAAATAAAAGCTACTTTTTCAGACACAGGAAGAAAAATAAAGATGAGCTGCAAAAGTAAACAGAACTTATTTAACAGTGTCTTCATGATAATGTGAATAGTGCCAGATAAATATTATTACTGCAAACACAGACACTCAGAGAGCTTTATGGCTTAAAACAAACACAAGAGTGATACTGTTTCTCCAATATGTTGTTGGCAGCAATTGAATACCCATAAAATTATATTTTTGAAAATGAATCAATTTATAATTATCCTAGCGCAGATACACAGCATGAAATCAAGACCCATTGAGATCAAGGACAGAAGTCCAACTGACTTCTTGGGAGTCATCATTTCTGAATTTTAATATTTAGAAAACTTTGCGAGTAATCAGCCTAAAAGAGAGAGAAAAAAAATGAACAGTTCTGGATTCAACATAGACATTGCTCCTAGCCATGCTTCCTACTGCTGATGTCATCACATCCAAATTTTTGGTCCATGAATTTAGAGAGACCTACTGACCTCCTTTCTTTTCTCCAAATTTTACATTAATATGTCGCACATCTTTAAAACTTATAGGGTCTAAAAAGGCTTAAAATGCTGTGAGAAGGTGGCAAAGGACAAAGAGTCATTCAAACATTTGTTGCAGATGAGGATGCCATTTCACTTTCATATTTTTTAGTTACCACGATAAAGCAAATAACTGCCTTTTTCCTTCTATAGTCATAGTTCCTGGTCTCGTTTCATTTATAAAGCTGCTAATTAAGAGTTTAATGGCTGACAGTTCTCTGAGAAATATTTTCAGGGCTGAGAATACTGCATCTTTGAAATAAAAAATACCAATTCAAAGCCTTTTTTATGATAAAACACTATACTTATTCACATTATCTACACTTACGCCACAACAACTGTGTATATTAATGTTTTGCTATAAACTTGACTTGCTTACTGTTGGTATAGATAGAAGTGTCACATGTGGGTGTAGGAAGTTGACTGTTCCCTCATCCTCACTAATTGTGAGATAATTATCTCACAGGAGACTCTCTGCCTTGTACCTCTGGTACAGTAGCAGCCTTTCAAGAACTGATGACAGCAATCATCTCAGAAACATGAGCCTTGCCTGTCAGTATAAAATCAGTCAACTGTCATAAAGCAGTTGTGACAGTTAATACTTGTTAATACAAAGCATAGTGGAGAAGGGGATTTCTCATGTTTTTGTAAGGGGATAGAAGACCAAAGCAACCTGAAAACCATTTGGAAAATTTACAGGAGGGCTTGTATTTCATCCCCCTCACCTAAGTAATGGTGAACTCCCCTTGGCCAGCTGACAGACACCCACCCAGGTGCCCTCTCACCCCCCTCCTCAACAGCACAGGGGAGAAAGTCAAATAAACATGCTCAAGGGTCAAGACAGGGAGATCACTTACCCACACAGAAAGAAAAGGCTTAACTTGGGGAAAATTAATTTAACTTACTGCCAATTAAAAAATACATTTGGATGACGACAAAGACAAAACAGCACCTTCCCCTACCCCACCCCTTTTCCCAAAGCTCAGCTTCACTCCTTTATCCCGTACTCCCCTCCTCCTCACAATTTTTTTCTCACTCCTTGCTGCCACATAATTTTTCCCTTTCTTAATTGAAATCTGCTTCCCTGAGGCACCAACAGCTTGGCTGAAGGGCTTGGCTGTGCCCTGTGCTGGAGCCTTTGGAACTGGCTGGAATTGACTGTGACCAGCCCAGGGCAGCCCCAGCATCTCCTCACAGAGACCCTTCAGCCACCACCTAAGCACAGACACCCAGTATAACACTAAATAAAATAGTTTAACCAATTAATCAGTGGTTAAATCATACAGTCTCATTAGTGGAAAGAGCCATGCTGGCTTGTCAGGGGTTGGCATTTGATAGAAATCTCCCATGCTTCTGCTATCAAAACAGAAAAAAAGCCTTAGTGCTCTGAGACGAAAGAGTAAGGAGCAGCTTTGAAGACATCACAAGTGTAGCAGGCTGGAAAGCGGGGCAGGGAACACGCTGTCAACCACCACGCTCGTTAACTACACCGCTCTGTTAGGCTGCCTACACATCTCTCAGGACTCACTGCAAAGCATTGCTCCCTGCTCAACACCTGCAGGCAGCTGTAACACCAGCATGCTCTCAGGAGAGGAAGAAGTTACTGCTGGAAATCAAATGACAAATCTCTATTAAAAAAAATCCTGTCACATCAGAACAGGCCAAGAGCTGACAGACACACAAGGAGGTATTTGCCCTGCTCCTGCTAGCCAGATGCTGTGATGCCATGTCCTGCAAAGGGAGAGAGCAGAGCTCCAGACGTCCCAGATAACGAAAGACTCCCCCTAACCGGGTACCTCCACAGCTGCCAGGAGGCTGAAGAAGAGCTGGACCTACACAGGCACTCACAGCTAAAGGAAGCAAAGAGCTCAGTTGCTTTTCAGAAGCATGTAAATGCTTGGTTTCCATTGAATTCAGCCAGCAGCTCTGCTCAGAAATAGTTATTTGCTCTGCTTCATCAAAAGCAGCTGTATCAGGGTCCTGACAAGGTGCAGATAAATGACGACTAACATAAAAAGGCTCCAGCACTGTAAAGCACGTCATTAAGTGATAACAAAGTAGACAGCTGTAAAAATGGAATAGCAGTAAACACCAGAATTACAATTGCATGCTCTTACAGTAAAAATCAAGAGCTAAAGTCTTGGATTCAGTGTATTACATCCAAAATAACTGACTGCAGATATGCAGACCTTCATGAACCCAATATACAGGTTTCTATTTTACTTACATCATCTTTTATGCAATACAAATGATAATAGAAAGGACACTGGAAAAAAAGCCCCTAGCACTCCCTCTTCTCACTCAACTTTCCAGCCTGCCCAAGGTCTCACATTAGAGATTACAGCAGCCTTTGGAAAAATTTAGATGAGTTCTTAACTAAATGTCTCAAACTCAACTTCTAATCATGTGAGAGAGGCATTCAAAGGTACATAATCTTTTTACACTGAGATCTCAACATTGTGATGATTTACCATTAGCCAGCAATATTACTTTTACCAACAGTTTGTGAGGGTTGACTGTTCTCAACCCTCTAAATTCTTTATCATAGTAGTGGCCATATGGCAGTGATCAAGAATTACCAGTGGCAAAAAGAGGAGGGAATTACTATCAGACATCAGAGCAACAGTGTTCACTATAGTCTTAGGCCATAGGCATACATTAGTTATAGTTAGCATGATAGATCCAAGATATTTTGGAATCAAACTTGAATGTCTGATGCTTTCATCAGGAGATGGAGTAGAAGGTCTTTCCCACACCATTCTCCAAAACATAGGTATCCTAAGTAAGTATGAGAGTGTTGTCTCCATGGCTGTGGCCTATGCTCCATCCCGCTGAGACAGGCAGCCCCCACCTGACACCTACAGCAGCCCCTCAGAGGACTTTAACTAAGCCTCCATCTCCTTTGGCACCAATGGAGAGTGTGCCTTTGGTGACCAGCTCCACACTGGAGGGCCTTGATGGACAAGTCCAAGCCAACATCCACTCACTTTATTGCTGGAACAATAAGGAAGAATTCAGTTCATCTTACAAAATGTGACTCTATATATAGTGTGTATATTTATATATATACACACACTGTTCTTTATCAACATGCATAACCCCACTATTCTTGTTTAAATAAGGACCCCTTATTATGCAAACAGCCTGTCAGGAACCGAATCCCTAGGAAAAGAAGACAGGTAACACAGGTGTGAAGGGTGTATTTTCCTAGTGATTATTATAGAAGCATCTAAAACATGTATACAAAGGCTAAAAGAGCCGTGTGAAAGACTGGGTTTGATCTCACGCAGACATAAATTGGGCATGCCATCTGAATACATGCATGTGCAAGCAGAACAAACTGGCTAATCAGATTTTTGGCACTGGCAAAAAGCAGAACATCAAGATGGTTTTGTATTATATACTATATAAGATATAATTTCTCAAATCAGTGTTCATATTCATTCTTTAGTAGATGCACACACTCTCTAGACATTAAAGACTTAGAGCTCAAACCACTTCACACCATTGCTATGTCAACCTGTAGTGCTGAGATTCTGCACAGCACCCACTTCCCACAGTTTCCAATTGAGTTCATTCTCTGAAAAATCTTCCACCACGAAGTCTTCTGAGAGATGGGGGAGCTGGAAATATGCCTTCCAGCCCCTCTGCTTTGCTGCCTTTCAGAATGGCCCAAAAATGGCTCCAGAAAGCATTGCTTGAGCTATCTCTACAGCCACTCTTGCCTCCTTCCCATTAGACATGCCTACTTCAAAGAACATCTTGGAGAATAATTTAGTTTCTCCATATTAAACTTCAGTATCTCCTACAGAAAGGGACTGAAATTGCATAGTAAACTGTTTGAACACACTGAGTGTCTGAGCTTATGCAAAATAAAATGTTAGGAATTGTAAAGAAAAAATTATATGATTGTTAGTCTGAGGATAATAACCTCTGTGGGAATTCAATGTGGTGAAAAAGAACCACTATGATAAGAAACAAGTAAGATTTCAAAAGAATGCAATTAAACAAATAGGGACGAAATCCACACAATAAATCTTATTCTTCCACAGTCAACAGCTGTAATGCTTAACAATTTCTTTCAACATGATTTATGTCTATTAGAAGTCTAGATGCAGACAGGAATGTTCAACACTTCCATAAAACATTTTGAAAATAAATTTTCCTATTATTGTCTATTCACAAAGTTAAAAATGAATAATTTTTCACAGTGCCCCCGAACAGCAAAGTAAGATTTACAGTTAATCATTCCGAGCTAATATTCTTTTGATGATGTCTACCTGCAGAGATTAATTATTTCAATACCACAAGGAAAAAGATATGAATAATTACACCAGAAGAAATGAAAATTCACCACAAGTTATAATTCTCAACAGCTCAAAGCCAAAGTCTTAAGACAACTTAGTCTTAAGTTCAAGAAACACACTCATTTTGCAAAGGATTTCCCATCTTTCCCAACTTCAGGGGGGAAAAAAAACCCCAAACACCTTCCCCCCTCCCCACCCCCTCAAAAAAACCAACAAAACAAAAAAAAAAAAAACCCAAAACCAAAAAACAACCCAAACCCCAAAACACTCCAACTCTAAAATTCTGGTTTACAAGCAGCTATATAGTTATGTATGTTCAATAAATAATCCTAACTTCAAACAGCATTCTAACTCTACTACCATTTCCAAACAAAACCTGTTATTAAATACTCCTGAACAACACCTCTGTAGGACTCAGGAAAGGCTCATGTGAAAAACTAATACACAAAAGTACTACAAAACCCAGGCAATGCTGAATTTGAGTTGTATTTAGCTGAGAAAAAATTTGTTAAGATGTTTTTAACACAAAATGCAGACAGCCACAACTATGCCTTAGCAGCAGAACTTTCTAGTTACTGTGTTAGGTCACATGTATTTAAAATCTCTGTGGCAATACTATAGATTTGCCAGTAGAACATTAACTGAGTTGCATAATTCTTCTAAATTTCACGCTAACTAAAGTGTTTGTTTAATACACTGCAATAACTCATATCTTTACGTCACTAACACACATGGTCAAATTTAGCCTCAAGCTCATGTCATTTTGCCAGGATTTTTCTCTAAATGAATAATGGCGTGACATATTCATATAAATAAAAAATATGTAAACACAAAACAAAGGAATTAACCCTGAGGAGTACTTCTAACTATCATAAAAATGTTAACGTAAAGCTTAACTCATTTTTACTTTTATGAGGAGATTCATTGCTGTGGATAGCAGTTTGGATCTTTTGGCTGAGACACATTCTTTGCCTTGCAAAAGCATTTTAACGGGAAACTTGCTTCTAAATGGTAGGACCCCTGTAAAGTGCTTCTGCTCTTATGCTGCACTGAACTCGTGGTGATGCCAGAGCCTGCTATGGACTAAGACAGTGGTCCCGGTCTCACAAGCACGGGTGTCCATGCAGCAACAGTAAAAGAAGAAAGAAAAAAAAACCTAACCAAACCCAGATGAAAATAGAGACAAAACCCTGAAACCTCACACTCTTTACAGGGCAGTGACACTGGGCCAGTCATGACGTGAAGGAAAAGAGCCCATTTCTGTCCTAGTGCTTACACAGACTCTGTGGTGTGCTCCATGTGGCAGCAGCAGCCCAAGGGTGATGATCAGCTTAGTTCCTTCAGACATCAGAGAAGCACTACTCAGAAGTTGTCTGAATTATGTCCCAAATCTGTTTCATAACCCAATGATACAAAGTCAATAGTTTAATTGCAACCCCACGTTTCTGACTATAGCTTTTGCACAAAATGCCAGTTCATTTTAAGCAGATTGCTATTTTGTGTCTACATGAGCTGCCTGCTATGACTATGGATGACAAAGAAAGAGCGGAGACTATTTATACATATAAACACAAGTGTGTACATAAATACACATGCAGGGTGTTTCCTTTGCTCTCCCCCCCCAAAAAAAAAAAATAATAAGGGGTTTTTTTTCTTATTAACTAACTCTAATTAGCTATTTCATTTATAAATGCCTAGGGAATAACACTGCTTAATAAGCACCATTATTTTAGGGAAACAGACACTCCAATTTA
The DNA here is from genome assembly GCF_023638135.1 of Falco biarmicus. NCBI lineage: Eukaryota > Metazoa > Chordata > Aves > Falconiformes > Falconidae > Falco > Falco biarmicus. Next base: position 34,664,695 of record NC_079296.1, read on the forward strand.
CACTTGAAACTAAGAAGCTAAACTTTAAATCAGGTTTTAACTGTAAATTAATATCAATACCAGCACTGCCACTCAAAGCTAAGCCACCAAGTCAAACAAATATTACAGGTTCCATCAGCATTAACAAGTATAAGAACAATCATACTCCAGCTACATATGACAAGTCCATACTTTTACCAGAATAATTAAGATGCTTCTGAAAAAAGTATTTCTTCAATAAACATGTAATGGTAATTTTTATACTTAGATGCAAAAGATGCATTTTCAAACCACACACGTGCTTCAGGGGAACTTTAATTTCTTTGCATGTTTTAATTTTCCATCACCTTACCCAGGGGTCTTCTATATGTACAAGCATGTGAATGACAGACGGAAACACTTAAAACTTAAATCCCTAAGAATTGTTTGACAATATGCAGAATAGATCCGAATTCTAAAGACAGCATGTATACAGTCAGGATTTTTAGGATCCAGATGAAGATATTTGAAGCAGTAGAGTAAGAAATTATATTTCTCATCTCAGTGCCTGAGATGACACATGGCATGATGAAAAAAAGACTATAGAACACCTTGGGTAAGGATGGAAAGGAGGGACCATGGCTTTTTCATAAGAGAGACCACAGAGTTACGTATTTTTAAAGATTTGGGAAGTTTGCCTTAAGGCATAGAATCTGCTTTCTCATGCACTTGAGGAGGAACTTAAAGAGGTAGGAGAAAGGAGACAGAAGGGAATATCATCACTCAGAAATACTCAGGCATTAGCAAATAAGCACTGATGATAAAAATCTCTAATCTTAAAACTGAAGTATGGCTTTGAAAATAAAATAAATGCTACCATTGTATTTCTGAATTTATACCTGTGCAACTTCTGATGTTGTGACAGATGCCTGTGACAACACAGAAAAGTTTGGTAGGGATTAGTCGCTATTTCCTGTAATATATACATGTTCACACGCAACTGGGAAAGGAAACGTTGGTCAAAAGATATTACATACACTGCCTTTGGTATAACATAGTTTACAACTACAAGTGACTGGAGCTTGGGTGAGCTCAGTAGGAAAGCATCACTTCATGCTTCCTGATCCTTATGCTCTTCCTTAAGCATCTGCAAGGGCCGCTGACAGAAAACTTACTGGATTAGTGGGGCTTTTAGTCTAACTCCGTACATACATCCTCCTTTTTTAACCAATCAGGTGTAAGGATTGAGATACCTTCTGGTACAAACCAAATTAGACACTACCCTATCAAATCCATCTCATTCTAAGACTTCTGGAAAAATATGGGCTTAATTTTAAACCACGTCTATTTATGTGCAAATAGAAAAGATACATGTGAAACTAGGATTTATGTTGGTATTACAATTACCCTCAGCTTCTTTTAAAAATTAATTTTAGTACGTTGTGAACAGTTCAAATATAAAGAATACTTGACATGAAAACCGTTCTATTTCTCTAAAATGTAATTTCACCCCTTGACATTTCTGCAACTGACAAACTACCTAATAAAATAAAATCTAGCTACAGTATTACTAACTCGTATTACAGGTGCCAATAATTTATAATAGTTTTGATTACTTGGGAAAACCTTAGCCGTAGACTTTACTTGCCAAAAAACATTTTGGGGTAATTTCAAGGCTGAGACTTATTTGCCCAGAATTTCCTGACAGTAGGCATTTACTGGAAGCACAAAGCTTTTGGGAAATACTACACCTACAAAGTGCACAGACTACCGAGCTGGTTAGCACAGGAGTTGTAAATCCAACACTTACTGTGTATGTGTAGATGAATAATAGTATGTGTGGAAAGTCCATCTAATGTTTTATGCAAGCACCCCTGACTGTAGTATGGATACAAAGCCACAGTGCATGTGTTTTGCACCCCACGTAGGACAGTGAGAGAGAGGCATGGCAGCTGATAGGAGAAACTGCCATGTACAACCCTGTAAAGCACCTGAACATGAAAGTCCCCAAACTGACACAGACAAAATGTCCTGGCTAGAAAAAATAGAAGCCATTTATGATGCTTACATGTATGGTAGCTATAAATATTTAAACCTACTTGTCTTTTGATTTACTTTATGTTACTTATGTAGGAGACATTTCTGTACTTTTTAGTTTACAAGCAAACTAAAAACAGAAGACCAGAAGCAATCAAAAAATAACCACAAAACCCTCCTTCTAGTGCATTCCTATAATGAAGTTCATTAGAGGCAGTGCCAATTACTAGTAGAATAAAATATCATTAAAAAATGTAATCACTCACTAAAACCTTTGAGGAAGTCTGAGATGCTTTGTGAACTCTTTTTTGGTTAATTAATGAGAGTATTAACCCACTGGGTACTGCTGAAGGGCACAGTGGTGCCATGTCAGAAGCTATAAGCGTAACAGCGATAAAATGAAACAAAGAAGCTAATTAAATCAGAACTGCAACTGGCGGGAAGCGCAGCATTGCATTTTGTCTAATAATAATAATGCAAATAAATGATTGCACATACTTGGAACATTGCTAAATTTCTCAATATAAATAATTTTAAATGGCACATTTTCCATTCTGTCTTTTGGACTTCTAATTATGGAAAAACCTTGCTTCCTTAGTATTACAGCACTGACATACTACCTGCCTTAGTTTTTAATGCAAAAACTATGCAGGTCTTGGAAGGGATCTGGGACCTGCATTGTAGCCCGTACAAGCACTTGAGACTAATGTTTATGTTGCCTTCACTCAAGACCAGAAGCACTTCCACAACACTTCTGCAGAACCACAGAAAACTTAAAAGCTTAAGGAGGACTTTACTGTTATTCATACAGATGATACTTTGCAACTTTCAAATTCTGGTGGTAAGAAACATCAGCATGTGGATTGTCGAAAATTTGTCTGAAGGGAAGCAACCTCAATTTAAAAGGTGTCACCAGTCAGGAGATCAGCAAGTTTGAAAAATCTGTATATCCTTGTACCAACTTCAGGCCCTTACTCAAAAATAATATGTGGGTTGGCTTTTTTCTTCATACTTTTGACTTAATTAAGCCTAAACTCATCAACCAACTCTCCCACTCCTTTCCTGGAACCTATGACATGTCCAGAGACATCACTATGAGATATCACTACACGCTTGGTCACTTAAAGCAGTGCAGTGATTGCAGCAATATGCAGACACCTTGAAAGCTGAATCTCCCAAACACACAAAACTATGAAAGTGGGGGGTTTTCTGAAACAGAAAATCAATTCTACTAAAAATCAAACAACATGAAAGCAGACATGCTCTTTCACAGAAAAAAAACCCACCCAGAACCAAACCCCAAAAGGGACACAATGCAAGCTACGTATTTGACAGCTTTATTTTCTTAATACAACTGTAATTCTTTCAATCTTTACCTGCAGAAAACTGACCCATCTTTCCATTCTCCTCTTAGTTTCAGTCTGGACATTTTCATTTCTGGATGTAAGTTCCCACTCCCACTTCTTATTACTAAAGCCCCAGGACACATACTTAGTGAAAACACTGATCCTTTGTACTGGTTATTGGATTATTCAATCCATAACAAAATAAAAAACTTAACTGTAAAGTGAAATGAACTTATACCAGCTCAAGAAATAAGTAAAACTTTTCCTTCAAATAATAATGAAAAGTCCAATCCACTGCTCTCCATTTCATTAAAAAAATGCATTAAAAAATTCCATATTCCATTCACAGACATCATTTAATAAACAGCAATAAAATAAAACTGCACGTTGCCAAGCTTCAGTATTGTTAATGAAACCTTCTGAACTATTTGTTTTACATTTGTTTGTCAAATGCATTTGTTTTGCTTCCAGGTTTGTTGATACAACTGCATAACACAGTAAAACATTTTGTAAATTTAACAGAAATAACGTAGCTTCAGATTCTTCTAGTGTCTTCTGCAATATTACAAGCATCCTGATGAAAAGTGTGCTTATCCTCATATTCATTAAGAAAAAGGAAGAACAGCTTACACACTAAAAATTAAAGTGTACTGTTTGTGCAGTGTTTTTCTGAAGTGACACAAATGGAAGGGATTTTATAACAACTGAATTTACTAGGTTTTCAAATAAAAAGTGAAAGAACCAAAAGCTGGCATTTAGCAATGACACCACGCAGAAGAGAAAGAAAAAAAGGTAAGCAGTTCTGACCTCGTTTACTGCCACATAGTATCGCTGCTGCTGGAACTGAGGCGAGTTATCATTCCTGTCTCTCACCACAATCCGTACTTCGTGGTTGATAATGGTGCCAACCTTTTTGTTAACACACTGGACTTGCACCACAATGGATTGAATGGACATTGGTGGCTGTAAGTGAAAATACATTTTTATAAAGATACCTAGAAAATGTCACATATTTTAACCTTTGAGTTATTAATGTTGGAAGTGAAAGGTCAATTCAATATGCTACCACTTACATTTACCAAGTAATTTAGAAACAACTTGGTCCTTTAAGTGTAGACAGTCCAGAGTCTTGTTGGGTTTACTCCAGTGAACATCATAATATTCAAATAAAAATAACTCCAAAACTTGATGAATGGGTAAAGAAAATTAAGCTAGAAAGGCTACTACTACTTACCTGAGTTAATAAAAGAATTCTAAGAAGCATAAAGGGAAAGGCACCTTTGGTTGAAATGGAAGTTCAGAGACACTGCTATGGAAATACAGCATTCCAGCATGACTTCTATTCACAATGTCCCCACCACAGCAAGTGCCAATTTACATATATGAAGTAACAGTCTAGCATGTAAAATACTGACAGCAAGTCCATTTTGACTTTGTATCTAACACTCAGCAGAGAGCAAGAAAGCATGGGAAGGGACAAAATGAAAAAAATCTGTATCTATTAACCTCAATTTCCTCCAGAAAATAAACAGTTCAAAAACATAATTTGAAGATGCCTATGCCATACTATTCTGTACAGTGAATGCAAACAGGTTTTGTACTGAGATTCTGAGACTTACAATTATACCATAATTATAGACCTATGCAATCATGCTTTCACTCATTCTAAATGCTACAATTTCTTTGATTGATTGATATTTTCCAGTTTTGCTATAATGGATTTTAGAACCATATTGCTTTTCTTTACCCTTTGGACTTTGGCGCTAATCACTTTTTAATGAGTCAGCAGACTTGAAGAAAGAAGGGTGCTTTATGGTGGTCTAGAGATCTTACAGGAAACATTTATTCTTCCCTACATGTTTACCTTCAACTTCTTCTGCAATGAAGTAAAGCATGTGCTTTTTAGGTAAAAGTCCTTTCCCTTTACTGTAAAAACCTGCAGCCAGCTACGTTGTGGTTCAACTTTCATCAGTGTAACTTCTGCCACAGGTAGCAACAGACCAAGCATCACCTGTAACTGAAATTAAGACTCTAATACTATAATCTCCATTTATTTTACAAGCTGGCATTCTTTGCAAAAGATCCAAGAATTTCCAGGCCACCTTTACAAAACCTGAAATGCTACTGAGTTTACCTAGATTTATTAGCAATGCCCAAGAAAAACTTCATTAGCTGCACTGATAGATACGTAAATAAATGATGTTCTGGATTTGGTCTTCTTCACAAGAACATGGAAAAAATAGTTTGTTTCCTTTGATAAAATGTAACAGAGCACAGGACCAACAATACTTTTACATATGTACGATTTCTGTTGGGTCAGTGTTTGGATTTAAAATCAGGTCTTTAAACACTCATCAATCTAGGCATTTATAGACAATAAACATAAATACATAATAGCACAATGTAGCAAATTGTTTATGATACTGGGAACAAATTATCCCAACACCTTTTAGCAGCGCCTTTCATCTTCATTTCTAATTTATTGCTGTTCATCCTTCCTAAGTACTTGCAGTTTTGGAAGAAAAGTCTGGAATTCTCTTTTTATCTGACTATGTTTGGAAAACATACTGTAATTCTTAGTAAAATCAATGGAGTTTAATATTATTGCCATTCAAGAGAAGCAATAAAAAAAGAACAGGATCAGGCTAACTGAATCAGCAGGGAGCTGACAAGTGGAGACATCGGAGAGAAAAATGGGAAGAGTGTCCAAATATATAGAATGCAATTATATAGGCACCATTTGTGAATCAGAGACTACAATTTTTGGTCTGTAACAAACAACTGAATTTTTAAGGTTCAGTTTAATAAACCCCCCAATTTTATTGGTGCTACTAAGTTTCACATGGTTTTAACTTGACAGTTGAGAAAAACAGTTTACTTTTTTGTTTCTAAAAAGAAAAAAAAAGAGGAAACATACTCTTGCATGATTTTGCATTTTAGTGGTTAGTACAGCTCTGGTTCTGAAGGCTGGAAACAGCCTTCAAGGAGGAGCCATATTAAGCAAGTTCATGCCCATAAATTTCACATTTTTACTTAATCAGTGGGGATTTTGTGGGTTTCTTTCATTTTATTTAGCTTGTGACTTACAGTAATTCACTGCAACTACAGAAGACAGCTACAGTAGGGCTCACATCCAAAATCTCAATTACCTTAAATCTCAGATTTTCTTTTCATATCACATTAAACTTAAACAACCACAAATTAGTAATTTTAGCCAGCACTGCAGGACTAGGCATAAAGAAGTGTTACAGTTCATAGTAAAAAATGAGGAAATAACACATTAAATACCCATATAAAACCACCAATATTACCTCTATATAAGAAACATACACTCTCCACTTGTTTCCTTGTGACCTTCTTGCAAAAAACGTAAGAGTAAAGTGTCCATATGTAATAATGTAAAGTATTTGTGAGTTTAGTTAGACTGTTAACTAATATCAGAAATCAAATAATTTGACAAGGTCGTTTTGGTAAAGCATCTAGTTAGATTCAGGTAAAGCAGCCCAGATGAATGAACCTGTAGAGATAAAAGTGTCACTAAAAGGGGCATTGAAAAAAGAATTAGCACTGATCTAACCAGAATTAATTCTGCTTCCTAATGCCATATGTATATGCAGACTTCTGTGGGCTGATGAAGAATTGACCCTACATTTCTTGGAGGGGCTCTTAGGCCCCACCTTCCCATTAGGGACTCTCACTTTTTGCTCTGACTTAAAAATAAAACTGAAAAGCCAAATGTACTCTAGCACCTGCCTGGCTCCTCAAAGGCAGCTGGCCACTTGGCACTTGAGGAAATTCCAACTCCACCAGCCCACTGAGAAATCTTTTGCCACCATGTCCATTCTGTCATGTTTTGTGCTGCATACCCTTGCTTCACATATGAAAACAGTTTTTGAATTAAAACAAAATTAAGAACAGCTATATTCAATTAGCTCTTTTAAACTAAAAATGGAAATGTAGAAAAATTTGCATGTTGTTTCTTGTAACTTAGGAATACATCTCAAAACACATGGAGAAGACAAATTAATCAATCAAGCTAATATAAAACAAACTTTCACGCACTCCAAAAAGAACTCTTGATCTTTAAACCACTCTTTCCATGTTGATTACCATCACTTTTGAGTCAATTTTCCTTTCAGATTCTGATGAACCGCAGCAATGCTGCAACACCGTGAGAAAATGTCTCTGTTTTTAAAGTGTTTCTCTTCAATGAAATTAGCATAGATGAGAACACCCCTGTTTATTTGGTGCTTTTAATCTTTCTTTTTTATAAAAATCAAACTTAGCCTGACAATATTTCTTTAATGCTGTTAGGAATGAGCATACCACACAAATTTTGTGCTGCCTTAAAAACCAGAATTTAAAGTAGCACATTCTCAACTGAATATGTCAAGCTTTTTAAGTGAATTGCAATATTCACAATTCCTTTGCTCTCTCTCTCTCATTTCATAAGTGATTGTACACAGGTATAGTAGGCTTTTAATAAGTGCCAGGGGACATGAGGTGAGCAGCACTTCTTCCAGACAAAAGCAGCAAAACAGAATAAAAACATTTTTAAAATCAGTAAAAAAGTCAAGTTTGGGTTAATATGTATTTCTGCCAACCCACACATCTATTTTTTTGGTCTTTATCATTGTGTTCATCCACATACAATAACTGCACACACGGTCAAGTTTCTGCATGCTCCCAACAAGTCCTAATAAAGAATCAAATTAACTCTGTTCATATCCACCCGGGGACAAAAGATAAATGCAGCTATTTTATTCTAGCAGGTCTTGTGTTTACAGTCTTTCTACGAGCATACACAGATTTAGAAATTAATGTCTATGGGGAGTAAAGAAAGAAAACAGTAAACCCCAAACTTACATCTCTGTCCAGAACTCGTCCAGTGCTGTTTAGGTATAACATCTGTCTGACAGGATCGAGGATCACCCAGTAATCTACATTGTCCTTTAAGGAGAGTTCAATGGTGGGGTCTGGCCCTCCTGCTGTCCCTTTGATCAGCATGTTGTCAACCAGGATAGTGCCTGCAAAAGCAATAAACACATTCAGGGAGAAATTTATATAGGCATCTACATTTCTATATATTTCTCATAACAACTGCAGCAATAAAAATACTGTTTTCTAACTAGGATTTCTCGTATTTTATGTTTTGAGTATGTTTAAAAAGTCTGAACCTTATTATCTGTAATGAAAAACTGCCTCTGACACTGAAGCTATTTCAGACATGACCAGAAGAAGCACTTGCAGTGCACAATAATTTAAATTGATGATGAGACCCATCACATGCAGCTATCTATTTAACATTATGAGTTTCCTCTCCATTGAGCAATCATCACCCAATCTCACCTCAAATAAAGTAAAGAACTGAAATAACAACCAAAACCAGAATAAATTTTCTACAGCAAGAGTGACATATCAAGGTGAGGGGATAAAAAAAGAAGTTACACTAAGCTCTTCAGGAAAAAAAAGGTTTCTGTTGCTCTGCAACAGAAAACTACTGCTCTGCAGCATAAAAGACATGAAAAGTATGTCTACCAAGACAAAGGTTGTACTTAATCAGACCAGCCATCTATCCAACATATAGAACATGCTCTTTTTCTTTTTTGACCCATCTTGTCAGTTAAAAGCCTTGCCTAACAGCTCTATTAGTCAGTTCACACGATGTACATAGTTTATTGTGTAAAACTTTCCAAATGTCAAGCATTACTAACTACCCTAAACACTGCACTCCAGTGTTTCAGATTTGCTTGCATGATATTTATAAGCACTCTCTAAGATTTCATTTTTCTAAAAAAATTAACATTACACGATTTTCTTCATAATGGAATATTACAAGAAATGATCTTTGCTGAAGTTCATCAATAGTTATGAAGAAAATCTGTGAATGTCACTAGCTGCAAAACATTTACATTAAAAATATTTATCACGCAACCTCCTGTATTAAGAGCCCAAATAATTTATTCCAAAGAACAGAGTAAAGTTTCTTTACACCACTTTATAACAACGATGAGCCTGTATAAATATATTCATCTGGGGGGACTGGTTCTGAGTTGGGGTGATGCTTTTTCTGTAAAAACTGATTAGCAAAACTAATCATTGCTCTTAACCACAGCAAAATGGTTTACAGTCTTATTGAGGAAAACACCACAGTAAGTTGTTTTTTTTTTATAACACAATAGCAATGACAAGAAAAAATACTGCCAAACACCCATAACTCTGCACCAAAGACTTGTTTCAAGTTAGAAGAGCAATGCCCTTTTAGCCACATGGAAAACACAGTTGCTACCCATGTGTTTTATAGCTATCAGCACAATTTCTTGTGCAATACATTCTGTACATTTATACTGTGACCCAGTAGCTTGAACTGCCATACAGATTTTGGGAGACTACCATCAGTTTTAATGTGAAGAGGATTTCATCAGGAAAACCAAGCTGATTACCAAGCATGTGACAGTTCAAAGTGTTTATGCCTCATCACCTATTTCTCTAAAATCTACAAAATTCACCATTATCTGTGTATTGCACTCATCATTGTGCCTCAATTATAATGCAAACAAAAGTCAGCAATCCAAATTTGACGTAATCTGAACAAAAGGTGCCCCAAGAAAAGCCTCCTTGGAAAAAAAAAAACGTGCAAGATACCACCACACAATCACTCTAATGGCTTCAGTTGTTTTGATTTTTTTCCAGTCTTGTTCAGATCTGAAAGCAAAGTCTAAGTTCTGGCTACATCTTCACTACCACTAATCCCGACAGAAGGCTCTATACCTCCATTCAAATGGCTCTCAAGGGAAATAAAGATCAGCAGTTTTCACCTGTAAACAGCACAGCAATAGGTGTTTCAGGAAGGACCACCTGTGTATAGCAAATCTATAAGGTGGTGTTTATAGAAAATATTACACATACAAATTCTGGCTGGGAAAAGGAGGAACTTGAAGGGTGGAAGAACTGGGGCAACTGAAGTAACCAAATGACACAGAAAAGGGAATAGGAGAGGGTTATGAAAGTAGTAGAAAAATATACTACAGGGGGTAATTAGGAAATAGGGGAGGGAAAAAGCGACAACAGCTTCTCTCCTCTCCCATTTGGAAGACTAATAAGCCCAGAAGAAGTAAAGGGGCATCACAGCACAAGTTACAAGGACACAGAACTACCACAACAGTCCACCAATACAACACTTTTAGATGCTTAAAACAATTGTGACATATAAAGAGGGTTTATTTCTCTCCTCAGAAATTTATTTTAAAAACCTAAAAATATTGTCCTGTAATGAAAACTGGTCCCTGGTTTCTACAAAACTCAAGATTATGAATATAATCTAACATTAGTAGTCTTGATTGAAGTAACAGTAGCAAGGGAAATCACTTTTGGACTTCACAGTCACACCGCCTGTAGAAAAACCCAGCACGTGCAACATTAAAGGAATCAGACCAATAATCATGGCAGAGCTCTGGCTGCTAATAAAATAGGCCACAGGGCCACACCCCTGTGAAGGCAGTGATTACCCTTCCATGAACTGCATACAAGTAATCAGAGGAAAAAACACATACCGCAAAGACATAAAAATTCCTCCCGGCAGTGGGCATTTGGAAGTGGCAAGATACAAGAGGTTTAATACCAGAAGCACTTTCCACAAATTAAAGATTGCAAAAAAAAGAAGTGTAATTCCAGACTGCAACATCTACATAGAGAGGAAAGTGCTGCAAAAGAAGTCAACAGTGGTTGTAACAGTGTCCTTACAATGACATACACCAAATATTTTACTACCTGGCATTTGCAGGCAGCTTCGGTTCGGTGTAGGCTACATACACCGTGGTTCGTTGCTCTTTGTCCATGGAGGCTTCATCCTCCCTTGCCTAGTTTCTAAAGGGTTGACTTCTGCCAAACTCAGTCTTTTGAAAGGGCTAAAGAGCTCAAATAACTTTATTTTTTAATGAACCTGGTAATAAATGACTGCAACTACATACTTTAAAAGAAGTAATCAACTTAAAATCTTGACGTGATGATGAATTTCGTAGTGTCTCTAGTAAACACTGCTACTTAAATGACCTCACCGCTTTGAATTCTGCATCTCATTCAACTTTTCTCTGTTGCACTCTGTAACAGCTATCTGCTTGATTTAACAAAGCACTTCTATTTGGTTTCTTTTGATTCAGTAATTCTTTTGTTCTTAAAAACAGACTGATTTTTCTTCAGATGTTCATGAGGCTCTTGTACTCTCTCAAGAGGCAGCAGTTTGCAAATAAGCCCTTTAAGAGCCATCCTTAATACATTATTCTTCTAATTTACTAGAAGAATCTGACATTGTGGGTCTTTTTTTTCCCCCCTTTAGATATCCATAAATTTTTTTTCCCTAGATCCTGCCTCTGTCCTTGGCCTAAAATTCCAGGAAGGTAACCTACTAACAATAAACCTGAATATATGCAATTCAATATGAGTTACCCATACATCTGAGCACAAAAGTGAACACATTCTTTATATTTGCAATATACCAATCTAGTAAGTTTAAAAAACTGCTTTCACAAATTTTTGTGCAAACAGAAGCTTAAACAACGCTCTAGCTGAAGTGAAATCTTTTACCTTGTTATGAAAGTTACACTCCTCCTTCTGTAATTATATTAGAATTTCAGTTTTACAGTACAGGTCAGGGATGATGGGTTGGTCAAAGCCTGCTGAAGGCACCTGAATAGGATGCTGCCACTCATGGTGAGAAGAGAGATGGCCCATGTAGATGCACGTTTCTTTTACACAGCTTCTGGGAAGTTACATTCAAACACCCAGATTTTTGATCCTATTTCAGCACTGTTCCCTGCACTTCTGTCCTGTGTGCATGAGTCATTGAAAAGGACACCATGGACTGTAATTAGTGATATTTTTCTTGTCTAATTAAAAAAAAAAGACTGATCTGAAAGTTAGATTGTGCATGAACACACATAGATTATAAGAACAGATTTTTGTCCTGTGTGGAGACCAGGACTATGTGGCTGCTTTTTCACCTTAACTGAAGCCTGACCAATGACCAAGATGTTTTGTGGAAATAAAACATCTTGGTCATTTTCAAGGGATTAGTACAGAATAAACCTCAAGGAATCAAAGTCAAGCAAGCTGTTGGCTAAAAAACAAACATAAAAAGCCAGAAACCACCAGACTGCACAGGAAAGTAAAGAGCTATTATTTTCAGGTCTAATCTTTTTTTCTAAAAATAATGACATTTACTCAGAAATTATGTTGGAGCTTGCTGGGAATTATTCAACAAGTAGCTACAAAACAGGACAACAAAAATAAAAATTATAGAGTGCTGAAAATACTACAACAATAGTTCTACACCAAACTATTCCTTCAAGAGGAATCCAGAAGATGAAAATCTTCATTAAGATGAAATAACAGGGAAAGTTGTTTTTTTTACAGTTCAGTCTCCACAGCAGCTCATCTTTCTATGGGAAGGGCATTATGAGGGACTTGTGTGCGAAAGCCATGAAATATGGAATTTGCAATGTATGCTTTACTAAAGACAGCAGACGCATAGTACTCAGTGAGGACCCACTTATTAAATGATTTAGACACATCTTGGGATTATTTTACTTGAATGTTTTGGTAAAGCCCTTTTTAAAGAGTGACTGAATTACGACTGGTCTGAGAATAACATGCTGGCACATGACTCAGAAAACAGCATTCTGGCAGAATGATACCTGCAACACTTTACTTTTAGGAATTAAAAGGCATCTACGCTTTCTCTTTCTGCAGTTACTGAGCTCAAGGCATGTGGAGCACATCCCATCTCCCCAGTGACAATATCAAAGGGGTGCACCTGGCAAAAGCTCAACTTTGTGCCCAATAGTGGGCCCAAGGACTTCATACATCATGGATGGTCACTCCTAGCGACATCAGAGACATACCTTAATGCAACAAATGTAGAAAGCTGTATTTCTGCAGACATGCAAAACACAAATTGGACAGACCTTACGCTCAAACAAAGCTCTTGTACACAATGACAGCATGTAGCTTCCCACATGCTAAGTACTAGATGGGCTGTGTTCAGCTTCAGCTGTGTTCAGTGCAGAAAATTGTGAGAGATCCCAGAAGCACATGAGCATTCACAAGCAAGCTACAGGGCTGAAGCCAAAGCCTAAAGAGAAGTCTGAAGCCAAGGCAGAAGTATAGCCCCAAAGTTTTGTATCATCCAAATGTACTTATCCTTCCTTCCATAGCAGTCTAAAACTTTTAATTCTTACTTTCAAAGTTGATAAAAAGATAAACTGACCTTCAACAGCATGATTAACTCCAATATTGCCAAAAAATATTAGCAGCTACTTCAGCTGTATGATGTATAAGAAGACTAAATATAATTTAAAAATATTAAAAAATCTATTAAAATATATTTATAGAAATATAAAATATAATTAAAAATCACATTCTGATGTTAACATAGAATATATATTTCATTTCAGTATATTAATCAAGTCTGTGTAACATGTCAGGGAATTTATATTAAACACACAGGGTATTTCCTACCCTGGAACACCAGTTGTGAATTGTTCAGCTGGTGGTATTTAGCCAGGGAGAATTATGCATGGTACCCATCTGGAAAGAAAGAATCAGATATCCTATGCACTGTACATTAAATGAGCAACATGGCATATTACTTATTCATTTGTCCAAAAGACAAGTGGAAAAAAAACCCTGGTACTTAAAAGGCATGTCTATATATACATATGCTTCTCTAACTCTTCGAGCTTCAGTAAGGGCAAGTACCTACACTTGTCAACAGATGGAAGGAAACTCATCACTTTTGCACTCTAAAGCAACGAAGTGTTTTCACACCTAGTGTATTAAAAAAATGAAAACCAACCAAACAAGGATAGCAAGAATAGGGAGCCTAAAGAAATGAGAAAGTCCTGCTTTGTAGAGAGCTGTTGAAGTTAGCACCTCTGAACAGCAGCAGGCTGGCAAGCTCAGACTTGGTGGTGTTGACAGTGAGCAACAGCTGGGCCGATGTGCAGGTGGGCATCTTCACTGGAGCTGGGAAACCTGATATCGGATGGGCCAAGTGGTTATAAACCTTTTGCCGAAGGGTAAATGGCATTCCCATTGGTGCCTCTGTGCTTGCATTTTCTGTTGGTCAAGCTGAAGAAACCAAAGCAGGCAGAGCGACGTCAGACATATTCAGGAAGCTCTCCATGTGCCAGTCTCACCTCTGTCTGCTCAGGACTGTTAAGAATATGCTGCAGAACCTGAGTTGTACCTGCACACACCCACTAGCTTCTCTACTCTATGACTCCTGAGCAACATTTACACAGCATGCAATATGCCAGGTTTCTTTCAGCACAGCAGACGTGCATTACAGACACCTGTATCTCTGTACTGCTTTCCTCTGCCCACCACTGATTGTAAAGCAATTTGAAAATGGGGATTATTTTCTTACAGAAAGGCATTAGATGGATCAGTTGAAATGGCAGTTGCTTTTTTTTTTTATATTCTACAGAGTTTTCATAGTTAAACCTGGATCACAAACTTGTCTTTCTACATTTGAAGGTGTATGTCTGTAGAATAGGATGGATTAAATAGCAATAAATTAGAAGTCAATGGAAAATGAAAAACTTATTGCAGAAGCAAATCCTCAACATTATCATGAACTTACTTAGATCCACGCTGTAGATTCATACACAAAAATAGGATAATTCTACAAAGCTTCCTCCTGGATTACATATTTCCTATTCTCCATCCTCACATCATCAGTAGGGAGCATTAAGAAGTTTCCAAGGTTGTTTCAAGATTGTTTTCCTGCCATTCTGGCCCATCTTCTCCCATCCTGCTCCACGTGCAGCCACAGTCTCCAAGCAATTACAGAGCATAACTAAAATCAGCCCATTATTTGGGCCAAACTAGGAATTTGACAAGTTCAGGTTTAAGGCTTTATTCCTAGTCCTCCCACATGGACCTTCTGCATTCCCACCTTGAGCCACTGTAAGAATTTGTGTACTATGGGGAAAAGATCTGTCCTGAAGGCATCGTACAGTACCAGTGTGGGCCCATTGTAGAGTGACCCATTTTCTTGTTTTAGTGCTTCCCAGCCAGCATGAAGACAGAGACCTAGCACTAACTATGCCTGCCCCAGGCTGAAGTGATGCAGCAAGATGATGGAAAGACATCGTAGAGGGAGGTCCTGAGTGGGGAAAGGCAGCAGCTCTGGGATCACCATCAGTTCAGATTATATGTATGCCTGTCATGCAGGGCATTTAGAATCATGGTCCTTTCTCCCCACCTTCCCTCCATGTTCACAAATAATGGGACCAGGGTCCCATAAAGCCATAGAAACACTTGTGTACTTCACACATGATTCAAATGTGACTGAAAAATCTGACCCATGGCATTTACACTCTATATCAAAACATAACAAATAAGGATGAAAAGAAACCAGAAGAGGAAAGCATGATGGTCAAATGCTAACTACTAAGTTCACTAAATATTCAGTACTTGCCTTTCTAGGTCTATAAACCTAGATTAATTTTTTGTAACACCCCGTGCACATCTCGCCCCCCTCCCCGAGGGTGAGCAAGAGGTGAACAGATAAAGAGCAAGTGTGAAAAGACAGAGATGGATGTCCAGGGAAAAGAAGTGAAGCAGACAGTTTGGGTCACAGAGCGGCACTGAGAGGAGCAGATATTTTGAAAAGCCACAGGACAGAGCAGGAATATAGAAAAGAATTCAGGCTGCAGGGACGACACTGCCCTAACACAAATACCACTGAGGACTGGGGAGACAGGGGTCTGGCTGGGGACTGAGTTTACAAGTTACAAGCTTAGTCTAAGCCCCAGGTCATACATTACTCTGTACAAAGCGCCATCCTGTAAAATTATGACAGCAAAGGAGCACCTCAAACAAAAACAAGCACTCCATCCTTCCTTACACAGTTAGGAGAAAAAAACGAAAACAATGAATTCTAAAGGCTTAAAACAGAAAAACATTTCTTCAGAAATCCTTTTTAAAAAACAACTTTTTTTTTTTTTTTTTAATGCTCAGGGTTGCAGCAGCAAGATAATTGCTTGGTTCACAGAAACGTCCTCCTGTTCCCTGCTTTAATGTTTCACTGGGGAAAGGTCACCACCAGGCCCCATGCTGAGGCCACTGACATTGCTCTTGTGTTCTTCTGCAAGTGTTTCTGACAGAAGCCTCTTAGTGCTGTGAAACCTAAATTACGTAGGTAAAGCTTGCCAGCGTCCAAGGACTAAATCAGGTTTGTGATTTTTAACATACCATTATTTTATTTCTCCATGCCTCAACAGAATCCAGTACCTCTACCAAAAGATTAACTATACTTCTTGGATCTCAACAGACTACATTTCTCCACCATACCATGACAGACTACACAGAGCAAAATCCGGAGTCCTACTCTTGGTTATTATAGCAGCAATCTAAGGTAAGCTGGAATGAGATGTAGCTCCCTCCCCAGAGCACTGGATACATGGCTACACTGGCTGCTTCCTAGGCCCTCTTCCAGTAGCCTTAAACCAAAAAGGGGGTTAGCAGAAGGAACCTTTACATGAGGCCTTGCCAATATTTCATTTCTCTTTCTGTATCCAGCTTGGGAGATGCACTTTGCTGTGCCTACCCACCCACATCACGCACAGCAACACACCTCCATCACCCCTCTTCCCTCTAGAGCTTTCTGCTTCTCACATTTTGCCCTCCCTTTCACTCAGCACTGGGATCAGGAACCAGCATCATTGAACAAAGCCTCTAAATATCAAAGGTGGATTTTCTCTATATTTAGCAGCATTTTTGCAACATGGGACCACAGGAATGCTTTTATGGGATCAGACTATGGTCTGCAAAGTCCTTTATTAGATGTCCAACAATGCTCTGCATTGAAAGTGGCAAAGCATAACAAGTCTGTGAGAGACAGGTGAGAGATAAGTGAATATCTTTCCCCTACAGGAGATCATTTTTTCTATTTCAGTCTTCAAAAATTTCTCCTTGGAAAATTTTCTATTCACGTTAACATTTGCAAACTCTTTTGAACCAGTTCAAACTCTGAATGGTACAGAAGGGAAATAAAATCACTCTTTTCAAAATGTTTCTAAAAGTTTACACTGAATTGCTAGTAAAAATTCAACCCCTATAAAACACAATTTACAAAGGATTGTTTTTAACACAAAAAAATCATACTTGATAAAATTTATAAATAAATATAATATAATATTACATACGCAAATACCTGTACAAGATCAGACCAAAGATCACCTAGCCCTGGTTGCAGCAGAGGCCAACAGGCAATGCTCCAGATCTCCCTTGTCTGCAGGCTTACTAGCTTTGCAGGGAAAAAGGACGTTAGAGGCATTTACAAACCACACAGGCTCTTCTTCAAAAGCTTTTAAAAGCTCACAACTGCATACATTGAGAAGACATCAATTATATTTTGCTCAAGGGACTATTTCCAAATAGCTAATGATGCATATGTTCAAAACACATCAACCTGCTAACTGAAGAAAAACTCATAAACTGATCTCTCTCCAAATCAGCAGATATGGCTATGCAGAGCAGCAGAATTTCCCCAGTCAGCTGGAGGAGAGCTCAAGGTTGCTGGATCCAGGGCAGCCCAAAGGACCTCTGCAGTGGTCCAGGGGCTTTTACAGCAGCCCCCCTGGCCCCCAGACTGCCTGCTCATCTGCCAAGTAGGCTGCTGAGTCTCTGACAACCCCACAAAAGTAAAATATTTCCTGAAATAAAAATTTGAAAGACCATGAATTGTGGGATTCCCCTTTTATTTTTTGTTTTAGCAAATGGGAACAGAAACAGATTGCTAAGGTTGACATAATATTCTCCATTATCTATACAAAAAGCTGCCTGTTCTCAAAAAAAATATTCCCAAATCAGTGCTCTCATACTAGACAACATGTACAGACACAAAGTAAATGACCATGAACAAAAATGTTACCTTATAAAGTACCACACACACAATGGAAAGGCTATCAAGACAAAAAAACAAAAAATAAAAAAAAAAACCAAAAAACAAACAAACAAACAAAACAACAAAAAACAACCAAACCCAAAGCATAGGCTAAAATAGCTGGGAATATTTAAAAAAGAAAATATCCCTCCTGTTACCATACAGCACAGAAAATAAAAATGCACATACTACAGTCAGCAGTGAGTTAAAAAGTCTTTGGGCTATTCCAGCAAACACTTTGTTTCTTGTCTCACTTCCCAGAAGACCTTTGCAACAGCAATTCTTGAACGTGATTTAGATTTTTAAGATGCAGTGCACAACAACAAGGTTATGTATAAACAGGCAGAATGCAACCACTCTGCATTTGGCTTTTCAGGGATGAAGCAATTTGGAATTGGAGCAACTTAGTCCACTTACTTTGATAAAGGAAGCACATTATCACCAGTAAGTTTCCTGTAAGTTTTTATTGTACTTAGAAAACTCTGTTGTGAGAAATAAAAAACAGCATTGGAATTATCCTTGCATTTCATCAGAATCAGATGATAAGGGAAAATGCTTTCAAAATTACTAAAGGGGTTGTAAAGAAGGAAAACAATGCTGTACAACAGAAACAAGAGCAAACACAACATCCTTGTCTAAAAACAAAGCAAATGAACAAACTAGTCTGAGCTTGGAAAGGCAAGTCAGACAGTAAGAACAGATGGCTGACAGCCCTGGATTCAGGAACTGGAAAAAGAGCCAGATAGACAAGCTCCTCACCTAAACCCAGGAAATATTTTGAGGCTTCTAAGAAAAGGAAACCTTCAGCACCGGATACCTTTAGGAAGACATCAGACAAACTTTCATAAGAAAAAAACCCTAACCTACTCTTGGAGCCAAACAGACTAAGAGTTTTTTATTCTATGATCCTGTAGAGAGACAGCAGAAACATCAGCAAGTTTTACTTCCATTCGCATATTGGACCTCTTCCTGAATTTGGCCCAGTTTATGACAGTCACAAACGGAATGTTAGTCTTTGCCTTACTGAACACTTAGAGTTAAGGGAGAATCAGTACAAGGAAACCTTGGAGCACAAGGGAGTGAATCTTTACACAATTCCAAGTTATGGAATGGCAAAGTTCTGCCACAATTTCCAAGGTAAAAATTACCCCAAAGTAATGGAAGTTTCTTGCCACAGTACCTATGAACTAGCTTTTGCACTGAAAGTTATCACTTCTGAGAGTAACCTTGCCATGCTGAAAACCCCTGGGTTTATTTTGCTACTCTGGGGAGAAGTATGTATATTCACAAAGTTCATGTATATTCCCAGCCAGAACTTCTGGGAACACAAATTCTCTGATTATGTGCATCAATTATTAAGTTTGGTACCTGCAAACAAAAATATTTGCATTTAAAAGGAGTCATCTTCCCAGGGATATTCAAGCCTTCCCATTTAAACATTATCACAAAAGCATCTTATTCCTATGTCAGACCTGTTTATTTTATTGAGACCTTATTAATAAACATTAATAAGTGCTGTATTTCTTCTTCATCTGCCAAGTAGGTACCAAGCCAGGAAAAAGCAAAACCAATTTTATAGCTACATGACTACAGAGACGTTAGTGGAAGCCCAGGACACACATGCAAGCTACTTTCTAGCACAACACATTGCAGATTGTGTAACATGGTCCAGCTCCTCATAGTTAAGACAGACACACACATCTCAGATACAGCAAAGTCACCATGTGCTCACAACTGAGTCCCAGCTTTATGCCATGTGCCTGGGAAGTCCCAGTATCTAGGAGACCAGAGTTTATACCTGCAAAACACTTCTGGGCGGAAATGTGTTTTGTAGAGTAAAATGGACCAGTGGCATCTGCACTCAGCAGAAAGACAGGGTATTTTCTCATGAACTTTGCACAAAACTGCAAAGGCCACCCGCAAAACATTCCTTGCTGGTACCTTCCTTCTCCAAACCCATGAACAGACCTCCTCACCTGCGAGCACACCGCAGTTTCCATCACCTGCTTTTTTTCTTCATCTAACACAAATCTGTGACATTGCATTCAACCCACAAGTCCAAGCACTTTCCTTTAAATTTATGTTCATTTTCTTTAACTTTGGACTTTCTCTTCCCAAACCCTTCCATAAGTCAAGAGGTTCTGTCTCTTCCTTTGAATGCATTCAAACTACGTCTGCAACCTGCCATACTGAGTGCAAATGTGCCAGATTTTAAAATCAGAAACTGAGACCACCAGCACTTACATAGTGTACACTGACCAGTCCATAAATGAGACAAATTTGCACGTATAGGCTGAAAGAAATGCAACTTTGAAAACTATTTCTGTTGAAAACTGGAAGTGTTCCTGAATTAACTTAGTGGTGACTACAATGACTTTTTTTTTTGAGGCAACTACAGACCAGGTGTGATAACATTTGTATTTGCAGTGCCTCTGTTTCCTCTCAAGATCCCTGACTGATAATTTTCTGATAACACTATTTTTAAGTTCCTGGAAACATTCTCTGTCAGGTTTGACAAATGCTGCTTCAACACAAACAGGTTTTCATCAGAGATCTGCTTCATTTTTTACTGTCTTGGTTGCTGAGAATACAAGACCAGGCTCTCTGTGCCTACAAGCACCAAGAACACAGAGGAGCCTGAGCTGACACCTGTGGTGTCACCTCGGACCAGCTCAAATGCCAAATCTGACCCAAAAATCCACTGGAGAGCATGGGGATCTCCACAGTGAGCCCATGCCTCCTGAACTCCAAGGTAGGGTGACCCGTAGGAAGCGCTGCTGCCAGGGATCTTCAGGCTTTTAGGTTCCCCCTGCCAAATATGAGAACCTGCAAATCCCCAAAACAACGTAGGAGGGAACAGTCAAGTTGGAGCAACCAGGATTTCCTGGCTCTTTCCCTACAGATAAGCCTCAGGATTTTGGAAGATGGATATCAAGCAAAGGTCCTCTGGTTCCTACTCCCTGACCAATACTTGCTACCTGGACATCAGCTCCTTTATGCACAAGATACATGTGATTCAGAGAGACAGGTTGTTCTGTTTCATTTACATTTTCTGAGAGGATACCATAGTTCTATTTCTATTCTACAGAAAACAGAAAACTATCATTCTGATTTTCATTCTGATTCTAGAAAAAATACTTATTTGGAAATACAGATTTTTGACATTCAGGAAATGCCAAACTTTGGCTAGTTTTGCCTCTCAAAATGGAAACCCGTATTTCAAAATTAACCAAAAATACATCACTGGGATTGCACAAAATACAGTGGGACTTGAGCTCTTAATACAGGCAAGCAAGACTGAGAACAAGGGGGCAGGCATGTGCATGGGGTGATGTCTTTGACCAGTGGAATTCCAATGCAAACTATTTCATCAAAATGAGCATTGCAGCACAGCACCCACAGAGATGGTGTGCAGGACAGCTTTCCATTCATCATGTTTCCTCAGAAAGACCATATATTCAGGCAATGTGTTTTAGAGTTCCTGGGCACATTTCAGAGTGTCTCAGATCACAAATATATATTAAAAACTGGTTTTGTAAATCTTGTTTGCTTTCCAATTCCTTTAGCCATTATTCAACATCAGGGTTTATTGGTTCATTGGTTCTCTGTTTAGAAAAGCCTAATTTACACTTTAAACACTGAAGGACTTATAAATAATGAAACAGATGAAGCATTTATTTGGGAACACTGTGATCAGGCAATGGCCACTGAAGGTGTGAATTAAACGACTTGAATGTTTTCACCTTTAATTTGGAGCCAACCTAGGGCCTGTTTGCATACTGTTCTGAGAGGAGCAGCAGAAGCCTATAACCCTCTATGTTAAAGTTGAATTATTAAAATTATAAAAGGCCTACCTAAACATTGCCTATGGCTATCTGCAATTATTTTTTTTAGTATTTCCTATGCATTTATGGTGCACTGTAATAACCACATGTAACTGTTTTCTCCTTGTAAAGAAGGCAAAAAAAGGACAGCTTACTGATGCTTATCCATCCTCTTGACCCGCTTGTGCTACATTCTGCAGGGAAGTATCCTGAGGGAAACAATGAGCATTGCAAGCAAACCTTGATTTTCTTGGTACATCCCATTCAATAACAGAGTAATTAAATCCATTGTTTTCCAGAATCTTGCCCCAACATGACTGTTTCGTCCAAGTTTGGCTCTAGTTTCCCAGCTGCATATGTTGGAAAGCCACAGACAATGCAATCTGAGCCTCAAGAAAGGGGAAAGAGAAAGTAATTTTCTGGGAAGGGCCGGGAAAAGCCAGCATTGAACATTACCTAGGCAGAAATAACAAACCTAAATTTGTATCTTCAACTAGATTTGGATACAAGTCTTGTTTAAACAGTAATTCAGTCTTACTGTACTCTTGCTACAGTATCTGTCCTATTTTCATAAGCAAAAAGAATCCTTGAGGTATGGAGTGCTACAGATCAAGTGTATATGCGACTTCATAACAGGTAGAGGAAAATCAGTAATTTTGGGAAAACTTATCTATTTAGAAAATGGGAGATGCAATTTTAGAGAATGAAGGAATTTCTGGTGATGCCTCAGCAGTGGCTAATGAAGGAGGAACTACCCCAGATGACAAATGCCAGGAGAGCTCAACAGCAGGACAGAGGAAAAGGAGCTTCTGTCTTTGAAATTCATTCTGTACTAACCTGTAATAGTCTGGTTTTGGAGGTAGGGTGTAACTTTTTTTTTTATAAAGTCATCTAAGCCTTCTGTACATTACTGCCTAGAATTCCCTTTCTATGAGGATAGGGTAAGCATTTTCTTTCATGGGGAGAGAGAAATCCTTTATTTTTCTGTGAATTGCTTTATTACAGAAATAATAAGCATAAGGAAAGGACTTTATTATTCACAGAAATCTACAAGACCATTTGTAACCTACAATTGTGCATAAACTTCCATGAATTGGGTTGAGGTAAAGGAATTAGAATTCCAAGAAACTGACAAGACAGTGTCTAAAGAGAAAGAGTCACACCACCAGTTTCAGAGTAGAATACCGAATCAGGCAATTTTGATAGCAAGCAGAAAGAGTGGTGGATTACAATGGACAGACTGATACAAATATCAGTCTATACTGTTTTATTAGTATAGTTATTCCATGCTATTTTATTCTGTGTACAGTAAAACACACAAAATCTAGTTCATTTATTGTCACTGTTATCAACTCATAGCTGTGCTTGCAGACGTACCAATAGAAAACTATGAAAATCAGAAATACTTGGCACCACACCAGAGTTGTTGGCGGCACTGATTACAGAAGCTACCGTGAGTCAGCAGGGAGTAGCGGGGTTTGACTTGAGCAACATGCTTCTCTCACAAAACAGACGTGACGGGTGCAGCCTAACACTCAAATCAACTGAGTAACACCCGGGGTGAGGTGGGGGTCTCACAGCCCAGTGTTGCTTCAGTAAAAGCCAAACAGACCCCCCCGCCCCGTACATCTGTGCTGAATCTCCTGCCCTGTGCTGAACTGTTGGGTCCCTTCCAGAACTGACAGTCCTTGCTAAGGGCCAGTCAGCACACACCAACTGACTTAGTCCCACCTCGCCATCAGTACAAACTGGCATTTGGAATCCTCCGTTTTGAGGACGAGAGCTACAGCCATCAGACAGGTCGACGGACCTGGATCTCTCCCCTCCTCAAGCAAGGACGCCTCTTTGGTAAGACTTGTGCTTCTGACTACATCAGATGTTACCCAGGAAAGTATTGTTAACAAGAAGCGCTGAACTCTTAACTCAAGCTCGATCTTTGCAGCAAGTGCATTTATCAACGGCACTTCCAAACTTGTTATATCTGTCACTTTAATAAATCATCTCTCTTTTCAACTTTATGCAACTGTTCCAGTGAAAAGTCCTTAACAGGGCACTGACAGGCAAGCGTTGGCTCTGATGAGTGGCTGCACATATAATCCTTTAGACCTAAACCGCTGACCAAGTCTGAGACTAGGACTGGATCTAGCTGCACCTAGACTCCTCTCTGAGAGAGTCTTTAGAAAGGATGAAGATCCTTTCTGAACCTCGTGACTCAATGAGAGGGCATTTTCCCTCCAGCCATGCATGAGACTCATACCTGTAACACAACACTTACAAAAGAAGGGATAAGAGATACAGAAATAACACTTCATGAAAGTAGAACCAACCTAAGTGTGGAAGCATCCATACAGTCCATCAAACTTGCAGAACAGTAACAGCACAATTGGCAACTGCTATACCTCTTATATGATTATTGTTTTGCATCCAAACTAATTATGATCTTGCACAGTTTATTATCAGTGCTTGCTGATAAAGGTTGGTTTGGCAACCCTTGAAATCTATTAATACCTTAAGCCTGAGGAAATCAGACTTTCAGCAAAGTCTCCTTCACATGCTCATTTTCTTCATGTTCTCAAAATATTTATTCTGAACCATGAAAAAAAAAGCATCTACATTTTCAGACTAGGGTGTTGGGTTTTTTTTTTTTAACAAAAATTACACAAGCCAAAATAAGAGCTTCTGATGGAAGGGGAAAAAATTATCTCGGAAATCTAATGATATTTTCTGATGCTTTCTCAAACACAGCATGCTTTTATCCTTACACCGAGCAATTCCAGCAACACACCATAGGAGCAAATTATTTGCGCAGATGAGTATTTCTTTCAGCAGTATTTCCCAGTTTGTGTCTTTCCTGAACACATGCTGCAATCTCTTCCTTTCTTTTGACAGAAATACTAAACAGCAGAGTATGTAAATAGATTTCAAAGCTAATTGAAAATAGAAACATAGAGCCTAACAATACTAAATCAAAAAACCTGTCAAGTTTAGCAACAGATCATTTGCATCTCTTTTATTTTGTTGTACAAGCTTTTTGTTTGCATAGAAAAGACCAAAATAGATGTCAACTTGCTTTGTAAAGGATTGATATCCAATAAGGATGAAAATAACTATCTCAAATGCTAATGAATCAGCAGCAATGTTTATTTGCCAAGCAAATTACTGAAAAGCAAGTCACTCTGACACTAGAGCAAGGGATAGGAAAGGCAGTAAGAACTGACCCACTTTCCAACCTTCCCACATAAGCATATGTCTTTTTTACTATATTAAATAGTGCCATAGCACAGACCTGAGCACTGAAGACCAATAATCAGTGCTGGTAAATGGTTATTATGGTCTCCAAGACATCTCTGGCCCCGGCTAACTAGTCCTTCCCCAACTGGGAAGGCCAGGCACAGTTTGGGAAGCACCACTACCCAAGGCCTGGATGCAGGTACTGCAGTGTTGAAGGCCAAGGGAATGTAATGGTATAGACATGGTCAGACCATGGCAGTTGGCTTCAGGACCACAGAAAAGGCCCTCACATTGCTTAAATTACCAGTATAGATGGGCTCACAAAGGCTCAAAACTAATTAACACTCCAAGTGTAAACAACTAATTAAAACTTTGGCTTCATCACTCAAATTGCTTCCAGGTCTCATCACTCAGTCACTGATGACCAAAGCCAATACCCAGCATCACATGCTGTTATTGTTATCTACCTAATTCTCCCCCCCATTTTCTCCAGCTTTTAAAGGGAAGGCTTGAAGCAACATGGGAGAAAGTTTAAAGTTTTAAATGAAGTTTAGGCTTGACTTTATACTCAGACCTGGATCCAGCTGTAACTGCGTTAGTATAGAGATCTCCAGCCCAAGGGAGAGGCAGAGCTGGTAAGCAGACAGAATAGGACGGGTCTGTCTCACACATCTTCTATGAGAAGCACTTTTGCTGTCCAAATAAATCCAGCAATTCACTAACTAGTGAAGAAACTGCTCCAAAATCAATTCTTTTAAGAGGGAAGTACAGTTGTGCTGCACAGGGACTGCAGAATCAGTCCCCTGCTTGTCCACATATTTTACCTGTAATTGCAATTGCACTTTATCATGAAGTGTTTTAGTCAAACCCTTTCATAATTGCTGATATCTTATGCATGACAATGACAAAGTTGCTTTTTCTGGCATTTTGAATTTCAATCTCAAAGAAGTGAAGAGCGCAATTTCAGAAACATTAATGCTTGCTAACAGTTGAATTTTAGTTTGGACAGCTCTGCCTAGTTAATCACCATTTTACCTTTTCATTGGGGCAGAAGAGTCACTGTCCTACAAGTATTCAGTTTCCATTCTGCTCCCAATGTGGAACAATAATGCATACGTGGTTCTGTCTGTTTAAAGAGGCCAAGCGAAATAGATTTCTTCCAGTTGTTCAAAGCTAACTCAAGCAAAAGTTATAAACAGGAAAGTGAACTTAGCAGTCTGGTCAGAAATTTTAGGTATTATTTTGAATTCCATTTGACATTGTAACATTTTAAAGCAACATGATTAATAACCTTTCACAAAGAAAACAGCTAACATGGTATTAAATCCACTTCCTTACAAAAAATATTTCTTATTTAAAAATGTAACCCGGTTCATCTACAAATGTAAAACATCTGATCCTATTAAATACCCAGCCCATTAAGCCACACACATACTCTATAACGTTTTATTGCTTTCTCACATGTGATGAATAACTTTGAATAAATTGAAGAGGTGTTTTTAAGAATAACTTCTCTAAGCAGCTACAAACTACCGTGTGGAATTCTTAGTCCAAATCTTAAGCTTTCACATTTTTCACAGGAAGCAGGCCCAAAGCATTCAAAGGCTGCTTGATACAAATGGAAAGTACCTAAAAAACAGGAGATGTAGTCCATAGTTACAAAATAAGACACTCCTTGAAGTGCATTGGTTCTGAAAAATATTCAGAAATCACTGTGGACAAGCTACTCTGCTTGCCCTCTCAAACACTGAATCAAAACTGTGCTATCCTTAGACACATTATCAAGAGTGAAGACAGAAAGAAACAGGAATGTCAGTTTAACTCTGCACAGCACTGCTTAGCCTCTGCAAAAGTGCAAAACTGCAAAAGTGACTGCAGTTCTCATATCTGCTGGTTAAGAAACTGATAAACGGAAAAGTATTCAGTAAAGAAAAAAGATAATGTTCGTGCATAAGTAATACTACACAAGAATGCATTGAAAGATGTGAATCAGTCTGACTACAGGAAAGAACAAGAGCTTACCTGATCCCTCCGTATGAGGAACATTGCTAGTAGGTGGAAGTATCAGTTATGAAAGGTAGAGTTAGAGAACAATATGAGAACCACATCCAAATGTTAAAAGCATACTGTTAAGGAATCAAATAAGAGAAAGAGACTAAACACTGAAATTAATCATAAGGTTAACCAAATGTAAGTGCAATGTAATAAATGTACTGCTATGAAATGCAATGCACTAAATAGGTACAATCCCTTAAAGTATTTTTTCAGATATAGAATTATTATTTACTATAACATTACCCCTGCAATACAGAGGTTAATGTTAATTTAATAGTCTATAGTATGTAGGTCCTGAGAGATATTTTTAAGGACTATTTTGATTCAGAACTCCATGAACTTATAGGAAAAAATATACAGCTTACTACCTAAATATGTAACAGGGTCAGCAGAAAGTTCCCTTCTTTCGTTACATCTGTTAAAACATCTCTGTTACTCACTTGTTTGAACAAGTCACTCAATGCCCGAAGACTTTTTTTGCTACTACATTTTCCTGTAAGTTACCAAGACCTTCAACAACCACAGCTGTCCATTACTTACGTAAACCCAGAAATAACAGATCAATTGTTGCTGCAAAGATTTCTGGAAAAACAGTGCACTGGGGCCAAAGGTGTTACTCCAAATGAATGTTCCTATATTCAAAGGATGACACTGTTTACCTCAGTTACCTGGTGATTTTTTGGCTTTGGTTGTTTTTTTATGTTTAAAAGTAAATCCGTTTCATGAAGATAGAAACATACTGAGGCAGACAATTCATACCGTAATAATAGAAAGCTTAGAAATAACTAGATTAATAGGATATAGAAATCTTAGAATAATTAAAACTCTCATTGTATGTACAAAGAGGGGCTTCACAGTATGACTTTGCAAATTAGGCCCAGTCCTGGGGCCCTCTGTACTGATAAGATGGACCCGGGATGCTCATGTGTTGATAAGGAGACACTGGTATGTGATCTGTCCTGTTTTTTTCGTTTTGAAGAAACTCGAGACAACGACCCCCACACCACCACCAGGAGACAGTGTGCAAGCACAAATGGGAGGAAACTTATGTTAATGACTTCTCGATAGACTAATTATCCTAACTCAACCTATTCTCGGGCATCTATTGAATATGTATGAATGTATGCTTTAAATCACATGTGCACGAAGAAGCCGGGGCAGCAGGTGCTTTTGGAATTATCCACCCTGATGCCCGCCGATAAATTGAACATACATGCTTTATAACCTATCCTGAGTTACAGAGATTAATTCCACACGTCAGTAATATAAAACAATCTTTATAGGCCATTTAGATTTGATAATCCTGAAACTTTTAGAGCAATTTCATCCAAACCACAACACGGTAACAAGGTAACCCCACAAGGAGCAGGAGCTACAGAGCTACAAGATAGCATTCACAGGAGTGAACGGCAAAGGGCAACTGTAGGCTGGCCTGTTTTATTTCACATTTGTAGCTTAATCCCCTCATAAACTGCTAACCAGAAACAAACTTACAGAGATGTTTGGAGCAATGAGATACCTGATAAAGCACCATTATGACTATATTTTGCTTTCCAAAATTCATTTTTTAAACCAAGCACCTATCTACTAGCTTTGACATAAACTAAAATCTAGAAATTTTTCTAAATACTGGAGTCAACAAGTTATGAATACTTACCCAATACAATTTTAAAAAGTACTTCTCTCTGCTGTCCTTTCTTATCAGAATAATTTCTTACAGCTACTTGCAAATTACATCTTTTGAGATATTCTAGTCTGACTCCAAACAAACTAAAATGAGAAATAAGGTCAAACAACAGCATTTGCAGTGGCACCGGCTTGCTCTGTTTGACACCCACACACAACTCCCAGAGAAACATGCATCAGGCATTCAGGGAGTGTATATCTTGAGCCAATGCACAAATTCCTTCCCTTGAACTGCAAAGAAAACATTTATCCTTTTGGGGCACCAGATGAGTTTTTACAAGGCACTGGAAGACCACAGCTGAGCCTGGGGCAGTGAAGTCCCAACAGTAGCTAGCATAAGCCCAGCCCTGAGAAGTGCAGGAAGCCTCGGCAATCTGCCCAAAAAAACCCCAGTTTCCCAGTTAGAAATGATACGCTGATCGAGCACTGTGTTGATGACATTTACTACAGTAATAGTATCATAAATCTATAATCCTTTCTCTCAATAAACTATACTGTTGTACAGTGTATTAAACTATCTTGGAATAAACTGTACTACTTCCCCTCCTCCTTGCCTCCCAAACACATAAAATAAGCATCTACAAATAGAAATAATTTATAAAATGAAGCATATTTTTTTTTTCTGAGAGGAAAAGATAACAATATACTCAGCCATAAATTTTATTCTTACAAGCTGCCCCCTTCCCTCCAATTTTTCTTTCCTGCAGCATCATTACCATGTCATCTAAATGTATTTGCCTACCCCTGAGCAGCTGGCATTGAATATTCAGTGCTGGTTTCCATTTTGACATGTTGTTACAAAAGATACTCTGTTTAATTTTTTCTCAGTTTGCATAAGACTATCCTTGAAGAGGTCAGAGCATCCCAAGGGAAAACCAGTGTCATTTGAGAAGTACGGTAATAGCTGATTACATAGCCAAATAAATGTTGTTAGAAGTAAATCTTCATGGGCATTCAAACTTTAGGGTTTTTTTTTTCTTTTTTTAATATAAAGACTATTGTCAT